>NC_142941.1:49351239-49378631 GCF_046866305.1 Octopus bimaculoides | reverse complement strand
TATATATATATATATATATACATATATATACACATGTCCACTCTACACACTTCAGCGGACATTTTATTATATATTTTTTTTAATGTGTTTTTCTTTTTAAATCTTTTATGTCGGGTTTGCTTGACGCCCCCCCCCCCCCCCCCACACGCCGGACCAACTTCGACCCTGGAAAACGGCGAGATTGCTATTGCATCAAAACAACTGGGAATCACGTACGGAGAATCTTTTGGTAAAATGAATTCAGGTAAGGAGAAGGAGAGAGAGAGAGAGAGAGAGAGAGAGAGAGAGAGAGAGAGAGAGAGAGAGAGAGTAGAATAAAAAAAAAATAGTAAAACGACTAGAAAAATATAAAATAGTATTAACAATAAGAAACAAAAAAGAATGAATAAATACAGATAATAATAATAATAATAATAATAATAATAATAATAATAATAATAATAATAATAATAATAATAGTGTAAAGTATTAATATAAAGGAACTCTTTAATATAATGATTATTGACAAATCGATTGGCGAGGTTAAGAATGTGATGATTACATGAAGAAGATTGCTAATATGATGTTTTGCAGAGAGAAAAAGAAAAAAACAGAAATCAAGGAATACAGGATACATATCGAATGCATGAATCTTTTTGTTCAACGAAGCCCATTCTTACTTTCATTGATGTTGTTGTTGTTGTTGTTGCTTTCGCTGGATTTGTTGCTTAAAATCTCGGCAGCAACGAAATTAAAACCAAAACTTTCCCATCAATATAATAAATCATTTATCACGGCAAATTCATCAGTTTTTCTTAGATTTACAACTCCTCTCTTTGCCTCTCACAATTTCACTCAATCCATCCATCTATCCGTCTATCTGTCTGTCTGCCTGTCTGTCTATCTATCTATCTATCTATCTATCTATCTATCTATCTATCTATCTATCTATCTATCTTTCGATCTATCTATCTATCTTATCTATCTATCTGTTCGTCTGTCCGTATCTCTGTTTGTCTGTCTGTCAGTTTAAATTCCGTTTTTGAAAGCAGGCTACACGGACCATAAACCCAAAAACGATACCGTCAACTTAAAACAGTTCAATAAATAGGGACCTAGCTACTGGGAGCTGAACCGATTTTGTTGCAGAAAGATTTCAGAAACCGGATCTAGTTAAAAGGGAACCGACAGATTTCATACTCTACAACATTTGCGTTGGGGAAAGAGGTCATGGATAAAGCGAAAAAGTTAGAATATTACATCGGTTAGATATTTGCAGAGAATAACCAAACGGAAAGAATTAACCGATTAGAAGAGGTTCGTAGAAGGGGTGTCACGAATGATGTTCTAGCGGCGAGAATGTCCCTCAACTAAATACATAAGGTTTTGAGTGTAAACCTCGATCAGGTTATTTCTCCAATCCAAAGTCGATAAAATAATTACCAGGGAATAAAATATGTACTGGGATTATTCTAATCGACGATACCCTAAAAAGTAGTGCCCCAGTTTGGCCATACCTCTGAAACCATGTGAACGGAGTAAAATGGCTGCGAACAGAATTTGCAACTGGATGCTATAGCTACAAACTCTTATTTTCATACATAGATTAAAGCCTCAGGTTTATTACGAAATGTTAAACGAGATGCTGTGACGTTCATACTGTCTCCAGAATAAACAGAAATATCGCGAAAGGGTTATTGAAACAGATTTGCATTCTAAGAAATGAATACAAATGTAGAAAAGGAAATAAATAAAAGGAAAACGACGCAAAGATTGTAGGCAGCTGTTATAGAAGTGTGCTGAGTGACATGTAATGATGGAGTTAAAAGCAAGATGAGGCTTTTAAATCTAAGTAATACATTTGAAATTAGTGCAATGCAAGATCGACCTTTGATTAAGATGAAGGATGACTAAGCATAATAAACACGCGTATGGATATCTATCTATCTATCTATCTATCTATCTATCTATCTATCTATCTATCTATCTATCTATGTGTGTGTGTGTGTGTGTGAGTGTCTGTAAGTATATGCATGCATACAACCGTACATACATATACACATATGCAAGTATGTTCTTACATACATACATACACACATACATATTCATATATATATGCACACACGTATTTACAAAAATATACATTTTGGTGTCTATGCGATATAAATGAAAGAGAATCTGTCAGGTACAATATGGGAAATGAGACAGGCGTATGCCAGATTCCATAAATGAGTCACGAAGGAAGAGACAACATGTATTTCACGTTAACACATACACCAACACGCATACACGCAAACACACACACATAGGCGTATGTATGTATGCGCATATATATATATATACACACACACACACACACACACATATATATACGCATACTACATATCCGTATATATATGCATTATATATATATATATATATATATATATATATATATATATATATATATATATATATATATATATATATATATATATATATATATATATATAACAAATAATAAATGAGTATATGCATATATACGTACAGGTATGTGCATACCTACGTCTACCTGTATATATAGGTGCATATCTGGGTACAGGACATTGCAAACAAAACGTAGACAAGAAAATAATAATAACCATGGTACAGAAAACACACAAGCCACATAGAGAACATTTTCCTTCATCAGCTACCCCCATTTTAACACCGGCGTTTCGAAGAGTTGGGCAGGACGCATCGTTAAAATGACTCTTCCCATGGACCGCAAATTAAATTTGTATACACAAATTAAACCTGTGCCATGGAGGAAAGTAGTGGCGGACAAAAACAAGACAGGAAAACAAACGGAAAAAACCCCCCGCAAAACATAGACTTTTATCTGGTTAAGAAGATAGTAGAAAATGGTCACTTACCCAGGTGAATCCCAAACAATTAATGGCATCGGCAATCATTTCTGCCAGCAGAGACGGGAAGGAATTCAAAGCCGGGAAGTAAGCGTGCATGTGAGGACTTTGCCAATGCGTGATCTAAAAGTAGAAATAAAATGTGCAGTTAGCCATTTGAGTGCTCTACCATTGGCTTATCTGAAGACATACTAGAACGGTGGGGGTCACCTTACTTGTAGAGACATATATGCGTGAAGATTTCAACTGTAATAAACTTCGGGTTTAGTGGTAGGTTACTAAAAATGTCATTCTGTATACAAAATTTTTCGATTCTGGAGAACAAATTCAGCAGATATGTAGAGAATGGTTTTGCAGATAACGGGAGAGAAAATCTTGATTCTGTTATTTTCCATACGTTACATTCTGCAAAAGCTTCAGCTAACAAAACCTCTTTGCAAACATTCCTGTCTGTTCAAGAAGATATTGATGTTCGTAGACGACCAGAGACTGTCTCTGTTGGACTACATGTGGACAAAAGCCCAGATGACGAACATTCTGGAAGGTATTACTACACCCTCACCCCCGTACAGGAACACATGTATATACGCAAACGTGTAAACATACACATTTACTCTTTTACTCTTTACTCTCTTTTACTTGTTTCAGTCTTTTGACTGTGGCCATGCTGGAGCACCGCCTTTTAGTCGAGCTAATCGACCCCAGGACTTATTCTTTGTAAGCCTAGTACTTATTCTATCGGTCTCTTTAGCCGAACCACAAAAAGAAAAAAACCACAAAACAAAAAAAAAATTAAGAAAAGTTGGATCAGCAAAAGAAGTTTATGAAAAATCGTTTGAAAAACATTATCAAACAAAAATCGAGAGCGCAACGCAACACTCGGATTCAGGTATTGAAACCACGAACGCTAGATCGCGAGTGCGACAGACTCACCACCAGGCCCCGCGGCCACGCACAAAACAAATCTAAATATTCTGGCTGTACAGATATGTGTGTGTAGCACAAAATAAACTCTAACACATCCCAAAATGCACAGAACAACATAAGAATGAATATATACACATACACACACGCGAGTATCGAACTCAAACATACTTATCAGCCCACATCAATTCACGCACAGAGACACCAACACACACACACACACGCACACACACACATACACACACACACACATACACATACCATGAAACATTCTTAGACATACACACACGTACGCATACACACATACGTACTTAACACACATGCACACACACACACACACATACACACCAAGCGCATACACATACTCATATACACTAACACACACGTCACAACGCATCTTCATACAAACTCACACATACACACACACATTTGGATGAAATCAGATCTGGTAGACATCTTGACTTGTTATGGTTGAAAGATTTTGATTAATTTCTTAAAATTATCTTTTCCCATAATCCTTGTGGATTACTATGTGTATGGCAACGCACCAAACCAGGTATCTATGTGCGTGTGTGTGTGTTCATGTGCATATGCATGTTTAAATGTATATGTATATATATATATGTGTGTATGTGTACACACACATACACACACACACACACACACACACACACACACATATATATATATATATATATATATATATATGAATGGATCAAAAACGCAATAGAGGGCATTAAAACGTTTGGACAGATAGACAACACTAAGGCAGACAAGAGAAACAACAATTAGAAGGACAGGCAAAAAAAAAGACGGGTTATTCTTGGCTTTCTTTCATCAGTCAAGTACCAGAAGTCATGACCATTTCGGCCAGTTACACTTGAGATGCTTCGATCTGGTTGCCCCCGCCCCCAAAAGTCTAAGTTAAAAGCATTAGACCCCTTTGTAAGAAAGCTAGTGAATGTGTACCGCAGCAAAGACAAAAAACTAAAATAAAATAAACAAAAAAAACGGAGAACATGATATACAATTACGAATACAAATACACGTTATCACACACACACACACACACACACACACACACACATACACACACACACACACACACACACACACGTATCAACCATTCTTCACACTCTCCTGTCCCAGAAAGCACTTTCTCTTTGTCCTTCTACTTCCGGTCATTTCAAAAATGTAACTACACGTGGACTGTTGGCAATTTTTTCCTCCTTCTTCCTTTTCTTTTGGACTTTCCTATGTTCTCAGCTGGAGGTCTCAATAGACATGCTAAGAGAGTACATATGGTGGCACCTGTGTATGTGTCTATACGTGTAAGTACACGTGCATATATATACACGTGCATGTATATACACGGGTATGTATGTATGTATGTATGTATGAATAAAAATGCGCGCGTTTATGAAATATTTCTTCCAGACTGATCCAAAAATTATTTTAAAAATCTATTGATTTTGTGTAAGAAATTCTTCTACCGCAACCACTACTACTACTACTACTACTGCTCCCACCACCATCACCATCATCATCATCATCATCATCATCAATATCATCATCATCATCCCTGTCATATTCCCTCGCTGTTATGTCCGCTCCCTCACTTCCGCCCCCGCACTTACTTATCTCTACAATATTTCCACCATATTGTTTATTGTTTTCGTTTGTTTTCTCGACACGGTAACTGGATTCTGAATTTATTAATCTTGTAATCCTTTCATTTTATGGATGAACAAATCTCCATCAACTCTCAACCCCCCACCCCACCCCATCTATGCAACACCACTCCGTCGCTCGGTAACAATCCGCCCCCCCTCCGAAATACACAATGCTCTCACCATGATCCCCCCCCCATCACTCCATACAATAGTTCTCCTCACCACGCGGCACCATGCAGCATGATGCTGAACTATGGCACACCCACCGCGTCACACAATTCCTATCATCGTAACCATCATCATTATCAGTATCACAAACACCACCACCACAGCCAACAACACCACCGCCACTTGTTTTTCTTGTCTTTTTCTTCGTTTTTTTATTATATATATATATATATATATATATATATATATATATATATATATATATATATATATTCATATATATATATATATTCATATATATATATATACACATATATATATATATACACATATATATGCATATATTTATATACACATATATATATACACACATATATATATGCACATATATATATATATATATACACATGTATATACACATATATATATATACATATATATATATATGTATATGAGTGCAGTCGTGTGTGTGTGTGTGGCGGCGTTTATGTATATATATATATATATATATATATATATATATATATATATATATATATATATATATGTATGTATATATTTATTTATTTATAACCTATATAATTGATATATGAAGCAGGCCAATTAAGCTATTTCTCCGTAGATTGAAAAAAAGGGCGGACATCGTGAAGGATTGGGTTCTGATCAGAGGTGAAAAAATGGTAGATTCCGAGGGATCTAGCAATCAACTGTGGGATTGAAAGCTATACCAATCACCGGACCGGACGCCATTGCACACACCCAAAAGTCCTGTCCACTCCGTCCAGAAGAAGGATTCAATACTGTAACAGTTTAGGGTTCAAAGGTCTATGACCTTTCAACACCTTATCAAAAGGCCTCAGGGAACTACGAGGAGTGTTATATGGATATGTTCAAAACAACTGAAGCAAACTGATTGACCAGATGAGGCAACATTACGATAGGAAACACAGAGGAGGGCAGCTCTGTAGAAACTCATTTCTTTGCCAAGACCGATTCCGGAGACAGGGTCAAGAAGTGAATCTAAAATAAACAAACATTTACGCTTATGGCGGCGCACCAGCATGGCTGCTATATCTTACTGAAATCAGTAAAAGAATCAAAAAATAAGCAAGCTTGTAGATGTGAAGGTCTTATATTGTGGAGAACAGATTGGAGTGTCCGAGAGCTGCAGCTACCGTGAACTGTATGAAAGGGATGTGAACTAACTCCCTTTCTCACTATAACCTTTATTTATCACAACTACGAACCCTATTGAAGCATTCTATCACTTCCTGCACACCACCACAACCACGTCAGCCATCACGGTACCCCATCAACATCGCCATCACGGTACCCCATCAACCACAACAACCAGCAATCAGTACCATAAGTAGTCCAATCACCACCTCCAATGCTACCAATAACATCATATGCACCACTACCACAACCATCCCCAACACCGCCATCCCCAATACTTATGCTGGTGGTGGTAGTTGTGGTAGAACACGTGACCTTCCTTTCTAAATGGGAAGCTGCGACCAATTAACAACATTAAACGTCCATCATCCAATTATTTAGGAGCCACTTAATGTCCACCTTTACTTATCGCCTTCTTAATTACTCTTCTAATTGTTCTTTGGACTTCGCACGCAGAGACATGCACAAACGCCCGCCCACGTTTACACGACCACCCCCCACACACATTATTCAGTATGAAATTCCTACGTACACACTTCTCTATCTATCTATCTATCTATCTATCTATCTATCTATCTATCTATCTATCTATCCATCCATCTATCTGTCTGTCTGTCTGTCTGACTGACTGCCTGTCTATCTGTCTGTTTGTCTATTTCTGTGATACCCTTTCTTTCCGTATATAGTAAATTTACACACACACACACACACACACACACACACACACACACACACACACACACACACACGCACACACAGATACACACGAGCGATGTGAATGGACGAGGAAGCTATGGAAGCAGAAATAAGGCAAGTGTTAAACTCTGTTGTCCATTGAATGTGTCAGAACTGAAGTGACCGATGTCCAGCTCAATTAGAAGCTGCTGACCTATCGAGGTCACTCTCTCAATCAACGCCGCACTCTCCCCGACCCCAACCCTCTCACCACTTCTTTTTCTCCATCTCAAATCATATCGACACTTTCTAGTACCCGGATCACACACATGCGCACACATTCACACACACGCACACATGCATATATACACATGCACAAACATACACTGAGGTACACGTGCATATACACACACACACACATGCATATGTATGTATGAATGTATGCATGTATGTATGTTGGTATGCGTGTGTGCGTGTGTATATGTGCTTGCACACTCTTATGCATGCACATATATACAGACACATACAAGTAACTAGATGCACACTTACAGGTGTAGATACTCGAGTGCAGAGACAGAGACATTTACATACAACAAAACGCACACACACACAGTCACTATACACTTACAAATATTGACATACACTTGTTCCAACACACACATACACATACTGACGTATACTTGCACACGCATTCACACATTCGCTCTAATATCAATAGTTTCGCAAGTAAAGTTAGTTTTAATAGCATAAATATATATTCACAACTGTTTCTATCAATCAATCAATCAACGTCACCATCGTGGGACGCGGGAGCGACGGACCGGTTAAATTGCTCGGAGTCTGGTTCGATCCGGACCTCGAAATGGAGAAGAACTGGGGCAAGACAGCGACTAGGGTGGCGACTCTCACCCAGCAATGGGCCGAGAGGAAGCTATCCCTAAAAGGTCGGGCGGAGGTGGCGAACGCGTACATCGCATCCGTCATCGATTACCGTCTGACCGTTGTGCCTTGTCCCGCTCCTACCATCACCAAACTGGAACGCATTGGTTAGGCAATCCATCTGCTGTAAACACCCGCTAAATGGAGGGCTAGGCATGCCGTGGTTGACGATGCACAGTCATGCACTGAGACTGCGATATCGTTGGCGCTTCATAGACGACGGTGAATAGTTGTGGTCGCCGTTTGTGCGGCGCGCTTTCCCGCAGCTCGTCTCTTTGGCGAACTGCTTTTACTCCTTAGCACGCCAAGTGAAATGCTTTACAGTATTACGTCTGTCCTTACGTTCTTTGTTCAAATTCCGCCGAGGTCGACTTTACCTTTCATCCTTTCGTGGTCGATAAATGAAGTACCAGTTGCGTATTGGGGTCGATCTGATTGACTGGCCCCCTCCCCAAACATTTCAGGTCTTGTGCCTATAGTAGAAAAGATCATCATCATCATCATCATCATCACCATCATCATCTTCATCATTATCATCATCATCATCATCATCATCATCATCATCATCATCATCATCATCAAGTCACATACCTCACATCTGTACTATGGCTAACGACCCGACCGTATATAAATCACATGACCTCTAAAACCGTTAGTTGATTGGCTGTTTGACCTGTCTTAGGTATATATTCCCTACACCACTCAAATTTGCATATTTGACGTCGATGTTGGTAATTAGCTCATTTGTAAGCGATCTAATGAGGGAGCCTGTACATAGACACCCAACCTGCAGGAAAGAACAACTAAATCTTCTCCCAAACCACCACATGCTGCTACCTTAATAAAAAAGAACACATTTGATAGTGTAGTCCAAGGTAATCTTTTATCTTTTACTTGTGTCAGTCATTTGACTGTGGCCATGTTGGAGCACCGCCTCTAGTCGAACACATCGACCCAAGGACCTATTCTTTGGAAGCTTAGCACTTATTCTATTAGTCAATTTTGCCGAACGGCTAGGTTACGGGGACGTAAACACACCGACATCGTTTGTCAAGTGATGGTAGGGGGACAAACACAAACACACCAATACAAATATATATATATATATATATATATATATATATATATGTATGTATGTATGTATATACGACGGGCTTCTTTCAGTTTCCGCCTACCAAATCCACTCACAACACTTTGGTCGGCCCGAGGCTATAGTAGAAGACACTTTCCCAAGTTGCCATACACACACACACACACACACATACACACATACATACACACACATCTACATGCGTATATCTATATACGCATATATACACATATAAAATAAATATATGCGCAGAGATACAGACAATCTCTTTATCTATCTATCTATCTATCTATCTATCTATCTATCTATCTATCTATATATATATATATATATATATATCTATTTCTGTGTCTTATTCTATACATGTATATATATTTATTGCGCGCGCGCGCATGTATGTGTGTGTGTGCGTGTGTGTTCCTTTTTGTGCGTGTTCCTAAGTAATTATATTTCTCAGTCATTAAATCTGATTCCAGGAAAGTTTAGTGAAATAGATTTTCTCCAAGGAAATTACTGGAAAAAATAAGCGACAATAACAAAAATATCATCATCATCATCATCATCACCATCTTCTTCTTCTTCTTCTTCTTCTTCTTCTTCTTCTTCTTCTTCTTCTTCTTCTTCTTCTTCTTCTTGACCACCACCGCAACAGTAACAACAGCAACAACAAGAACAACAGCAAAAATAACAACAAAAAAACAGTTTACAAAATGGCGGAGTTGATAGAACAAAGCAAAATTCCTTTCGCCATTTGTTCTGATACTCTGCGCTTTGAGTTCAAACCGCGCACTGAACGCCTTCGCCATTCATCCTATCCACTCACAGAATATAGCATAGCAGACTAAAACAAGGAATTGGTGGAATCATCAGAGACAGAGAAAAGGTACCTTGTGGTGTTTTTTGTATTCCTTTTATTGTTTTTGTTTTGTTTATATTCAATGATATTATATTTGTGAAGTGAGACTTAATCCGTCGTCCGATTGAACACCGTAAACTGGTCCTTGGGCGATGGATTAAGTCTCACTTCCCAAACATCTCGTAATATATAAAACATGCAGAAACATCACAAGGTAACCTGTCTGTGTCTTTGACAATTCCACCAATTCCACGCTCTGGTCCGGAAATAATAAAAGGCAATGTTGATCCGTGCTGGATTTGAACTCAGAACCCTGAGTGTCGGAACAAATGTTGAAAGGAATTTTGTTTAGCTCCAACAATACTGCCAATATGCTTCTTGTTTGATTTGCTGTTGTGATGCTGCTGGGATGAGGATGATGTTGTTGTTGATGCTGCTGGGATGAGGATGATGTTGTTGATGTAGTTGTTTATTTTCTCCAGTAATTTCCCTGAAGTAAAGATATTGCACCGAAGTTTCCTGGAATCAGATTTAATGACTTAAAAATATAATTACACACACACACACACACACACAAAGAGAGAGAGAGAGAGAGAGAGAGAGAGAGAGAGAGAGAGGGAGAGAGAGAGAGAGAGAGAGAGAGAGAGAGAGAGAGAGAGAGAGAGAGAGAGAGAGAGAGATGCAAATTGTCGTTTCAAATAAGAAACAATTATGAAAAAAGCATAAAGCAACAAAGTATTAAAAAATATCAAAAATATGAAAAGAAAAATATGGAATTCTTCACATGTATTAGAAAACAATTATTATTTTACCATAACAATCATCATCATCATCATCGTCGTCATCATCATCATCATCAGCAGCAGCAGCAGCAACAGAAGCAGCATGAGCACCAGTATCAGCATCAGTTCCCTTCGTCGTCATCACAATCATCATAATCATCATCATCTTCATTATAACTTGAACATTTTTTGTAATTTATAAGCACTTTTATTGCTTCATGATGATGATGACGACGACGACGACGACGATGACGACGATGAAGACGGTAACGATGATGATGTTCAGCTCATTTCATCCCCTGACCTGTCACCCATTTCATGTACTTATTTATTCCGATGGCCAGATTGGTAAGACACTATGTTACCCATCTAAGGGATAATAAATATCCAGTATACTAGTGGATGTATAGCTATTTATAGTCAAAGGCTTTCTGATGCACGGCAATGGTACAATTGGATAAGAGGTACAAGTGGAGTTAAACAAAAGTTTATCCAGAGTTTATAAAGCAAGGCAGAAAATGGAGAAGAGATTCAATTGACAAACATCAGTAAGATTTATTTACTATAATCATAGGAATAAATAAATAAATAAATACAACTTTATTTATTTATCTATTCCTATGATTATATGTGTGTGTGTGTGTGTGTGTGTGTGTGTGTGTGTGTGTGTGTGTTTGTGTGTGTGTGTGTGTGTGTGTGTGTGTGTGTGTGTGTAATAAGGCGAGAAAATAGAGAAGTAATTAATAAATTATTATTTATTAATTAAACAATTGACAAACATCCCTTACAGCTGTTTCAATTCAGACCCTCAGAAAATTATCAGAGGTAGATAAAGATATGCAAAATAGTTGTTCGATTCCTGCATGTTGAATAAACGGCTGCAAACCGTTAATTTTAATTTAATTTTTTAATTTAATTAATTTTCTGAGGGTCTAAATTGAAACAACTGTAAGGGATGTTTGTCACATTTGTTAATAAATAATAATGATTTAAAAAAAATTATCTCTCTATTTTCTCATCCTATCATTGTAATAAATAAATATATATAAACCACGGTTTATACAGTTACCTTGCAGTGGAGTATTAAATACAAAGTTCAATACTCTTTGTACAGGTAACTAACCAGTACTTTCATAGGATTTTGCTATCCCTTAATGAGATTTGTAACCTTTAATTGTGCTTCTATAAACACACACACACACACACACGCACACATATCTATGCAATTTGACTGTTGGCACTATGATCGTTTTCCCGTGCCCCAATAATAACCTAAGATCGAAACGTTCATCGTGCCAGGTTTTAAATAGAAAGACGAAAAACTACATTTGTATCATGTATTGAGTACTACTTCTAGAAGGAATCTTACTTCGGGTGGGTCAATTTCAACAGTGATAATATGTGTGTGTATGTCTCTGTGTTGGTGTCTATGGGTAACTGCATGTGTGTATAAGTGTATGTGTGTGTATGTGTGTACGCGCACGCGAGCGTCTCTCTTTCTCTCTCTCACTTTCTCTCTTTCTCTCTCTCTCTCTCTCTCTCTCTCTCTCTATATATATATATATCTATATATATATATATATAATATATATAATATGTGTGTGCGTGTATGTATACACACACAAATATAAAGCGAGAGATAAAGATAGACAGACAGGTAGATATATATATATATATATATATATATATATATATATATATATATATATATATATATATATATATATATATATATATATATAGAGAGAGAGAGAGAGAGAGAGAGAGAGATTGTGTATATCTAAAAAGAAATTCAGCAAAAACAAAGACAGCTATTACCAAAAACAACCAACGAAGTAGTCAATGTGGTGCTTAGGACAGGAACTGAACCCGTGGATTGGTGAAGTGTTTGTGAAGAGCTTACTTTCAAGTGGATTGGTTCAAGTGACCACTTAATATATTAAGTTTCTCTGATCTGAAGTTGAATTTAGCGTTTTTGGTAGGATTAGGGGTGGGCGGAAAGGGGTATAGGAGGTGAGACGAGGAAATGGATCGAGAGAAAAAGATGGAGTTTGAAGGAGAGAGAGAGAGAGAGAGAGAGACTAATAGTAACGTGGGAGTGATAAAGATACACACTGAGAGAGATGGAGAGAGAGAGAAACAGACAGACAGACAGATAGAGAAAGTATGTGTGTACGTGAGTGTGTGCGTGTGTGTGTGTGTAGGAGTGAAAGATGTAAGAGCGGAGTGATGAGAAACGAGTGTTTAATATACATACCTGCATATTATATATGCACTTGCACGTATATATCTACATGTATGCATATATATAAGTATATATTTGTGTGTACGTATGTACGTATGTATGTATGTATGTATGTTTATATATATATAACGAGAGAGAGAGAGAGAGAGAGAGAGAGAGGGGGGGGAAATAGATATAGATATAGATATAAAGAGAGACAGATAGATAAATGAATAGCAAGATAGAGAGGTAAGTTGATCGACAGACAGACAGACAGACAAACTGATAGACGAACAGGCAAACATAGATAGATGAACATATGGATTGATAGATACATAACAAGATAGATGGATAGATCGATAGATAGACGGTAAGTATAGAGAAAGAGAGAGAGAGAGAGAGAGAGAGAGAGAGTGTGGGAAAGAGCCAAAAGATAGAGAGGGGTTGGTGAGAAAGGAACAGAAACAGAGACTTTTAAGAAGAGAATGTAAGAGAGAAAGAGAGGGGGGAGGGAAGATAAATAAGGAAGAAACGATGAAAACAATAACAACAACAACGAAGTTGAAACCATTTCCACTACCTTTTCCCCCTCCCTCCCTTCCTCCTCCTCCTTCTCCATATCACGGAATATAAGAAGGTTTGATTCTGACAGGAAATCTCATTAAAAGATAACCAATTTCACATCTCAATTGGCATCACTTCTGACACCACCACCACCACTACTGTAATCATCATCACCATCATCACCATCATCACCATCATCATCATCATCATCATTAGCAGCAGCAGCAGCAGCAGCAGCAGCAGCAGCAGCAGCAGCAGCAGCAGTAGCAGCGGCACTCTGTCCATCTTGGTGCGTGAGCGTATTCTGCAATCCGGTTTCTCATCTCCGTCGATATCATTTCAGTGCTATTGCTGTCGGAAAGGTGTAAATGACAGTCCATCTTCTTCCATACTATTATCAGGCGGTAATAGATGGCGGAGGTGATGTAATTGACCCTCAGGGATAGCTCTCTCGGCCCATTTCTGGGTGAGATTGGTCACCCTGCTCGTCAATTGGTCGCAGTTTTTCCCTCACTTGGAGATCTGGATTAAACCATACCCTGTGCAATTTGATTGGTTCCTCCATTCTGTCTACCTTGACGCAGTTGGACGTCATGGACCTGCCATTCCAGATGTCAAGTTGCAGGTTCGCTGACTTCTTGGTTCGTTTTGGTTCGTGTCACCGCTTCGAGTCCCTTTAAGTGTGGTTGGTCACCCCGATGTCCCTACTGTCCGACACTATTACAATAAAGTTGTTTGCATTTGCCGACGTAGATCTGCATCCGATTTCCAACGAGATGCCCTTCAATGTCTCTAGTTTCCACAGAAAAATTACTCAAGAATTGGTACATAAAGATGAAACGGGAGAAAACAGTCTTGACAGACGGAGAGCATTTACATGTGTGTGTGTGTATATATATATATATATATATATATATATATATATATATATATATATATATATATATATATATATATATATATATATATATATATATATCCACCAAATGGAGTACTTTTTTGTTGATTCTACCTGTGTATGTGTGTTAACTTTGTCTCATTTTGAAAATCGAAGTGGACCGTGGGACAAAACAGTTCGTTTTCAGTTTCAAAGTTCTTTTACCGATATATTTTGATCTGATGATATATTCGTATCACTTTTAATTTGCACTTCTTGTTTCTGTTGTCTTTTACTACAATATCTGGTCTGTTAACTTGAATTGTCAGCACAGTTTCATGTAACTCGGGTAAGTGCAGTATCGGGTAAGTGCAGTATCGGGTAGTGTAAATCTCTGCATTTTGTGCATATTCGTAAGGCTGCTGTTTTGGTTATACATTCGTATTTATGATTTTCGATCATTTCCAAAGCTATTATTATAGTCATTATTTCTGTTTTCTGCCTCCTATTTGGCTTCCTCTATGTCCAGATCAGAAGATTTGGACAAATTCTCAATTTCGTTTTTTGATAGATTACCATATGTCGAGAGTGATACTTCGATTTGGAAGCATTTCCTTTCAAGGGGTCCTTCACAACAGTATCTGGTCAATTAGCCATAATCTCACCGAATGTGTATTTGCTCACCCCAGAGTATGATCGACTTTTCCTCGTGTATATCAATACCACTTTTTCCCTCCTGGTATTTCGTAATGCTGACATGGCTTCCAGCGTAAAGTCCCAACGCTGTCATCCCTATAGATAGATTTATACTTTTCCGTGACTATGACTGAGCAAACAGAAGCAATATGGTTAACTGCTTCTTCACAAATTCCCCATGTCTTGCAGTTGCTGTATTCTGCTTCATGTTATTGATGGTTTCTCGTGAAGAGACTTTGATCTTGTGCTCAAATCAAGAAGCTTTCAATCTCACCTTTGCGTCCTGCGTTTCTCAGCCAGTATTGTGAATTTTCCTTATCTCTTTTCATGCCGTTCAGCTTTTACAGGTAGCGTAAGGGTTTTATTTTCTTGCTATCGCTCTATTATGACAGACCATAACTCCATTTTCAGCTTAGATGTTAGCCTTTTCCCAGTTTCCGTTGTGTCTTGTATTTTTCTTTATATTCATATCTATTATTTCAGCCTCTGTTTTGTATTTATTTGCCTTCTTCCAAGATTAAAAAAAAAAACTCAAAAAAACCGACAATTGTATCGTTCGTATCATTATCCCTATATCTCTTGGTTTTTGGTCTTTCCATTGTTTTTTACAAGTTATTTCTCTGCTCTTACAACGATAACTTACAATGGTGGATGTTTTATACTTTCCAGTTCGATAATACCCATAAGTGTCTATGTTCGGAGTAAATATAATCATTTTCGTCCAAACCCCAATTTTATATGCAACCCATGTTTGTGATGTTCCCTTCACCCGATGCCCCTTTAGCAAATAAAAGAAATCCTCGTTCTCGTAATAATCCTCCTTGTCATTGTCATCATCGGCGTGGAGGTCGTTTATATTGTTGCTTTGTAGTTATTAGTGCTGTTGTTGTTGTTCTTGCTACCATTATAGGGGTGATGTTTTAAAATGTCTACTGCGAATCCTCGTGATTGACTGACATACGTCAGCCATATTGGAATATGCAAATTTCTTTTAAGGAATATAGCAGTGAAGACGTTGTGTGTGGGATGTAGTATTGTAGCAGAATGGATGGATCAAGCAGTTTAGAGGATCATTAAGAACCAATCCATATCAAGTAGCTAGCTCCTATGTGTAAGGTGTGTGCGCGCGCGCCTTTGAGATAATATGTATGTGTATGTGCGTGTATGTATGTGTGTGTGTATGTAGAGTATAAGAATGGTAGGAAGTATGTGTGTGTGTGTGTGTGTGATAGATGTGTGGCATGTGCTAGTGTATTGCGAATGTGTATATCTGTGCATATGTGTATATGTGTGTGTGTACATGCACGTATTTACTGAGCATAGATGAATGGTTAAGAAAATTGTCTCGTAACCAAGAGGTCTTGAGTTCGATATGGTTTTCTATAGCCCCGGGTCAAGCCATGGCTTGAGAGAAAAAAACCCAGTCAGAGGGAAACTGTGTTGAAGCCGACGGAATGATTATTCCGGGTAGAGCTTTGTCCCACACACAGTTACACCGGAGAATTACATTAAGGGTTCGGCTGAGCTGCTTGTACAGATTCCTGCGACTTTCTGTTGCCATCCAATTCCATTCTTATGAATTTAACTCGGCAGATTGATACCCAATGAATCTTTCGTCAGCCGATTACACAACCGTGGCCACCACTCTTATGGATGTGTTGAAGTTAATCTCTTCGTAGAGCTCGGTAATCCTAATCGTTTAATCCTCTAGGATTCCTCCGGTCAGCATCGATGTCAGAAATACCGTTGACTCAGTGGCGCTCTTCCGCTCCTCTTCACAATGCGGTATGCTGCAGTGCCACGACCGCGCCGTACCCTTGTCAGGGTGGCTGGGCGGGTGCTATGCCTTGCCAAAGGGCAGCCCATAACTATGCAGAGCACGGCCGTTACTCCTTGAAGTATTTTCAAAGTTTTCAGATACCCGTATTGAGGGTACATGTGTCAATGGAGTACTCGGCCATTCTACACGCTAATTTAAAAACTAAGCTGCTGAGTCGATGGAAAAAATGCTATAGTCGTCGCGGAAACCGACGAAGATCCAGTGACTATGTGTATAAATGATCGTGTATATATCTGTGCATAAGTATATGTATGTGTATGTGTGTATGTATGTATGTATGTGTACGTGTGTCCGACTGTGTGTGGATGTTGTTATTATGTTGAAATGTTTATGGTGAAGCTAATTACGGCTGCTGCACTAATGAGTAGCTGGATAATTAGATCTCATAAACGGAGAATTAGAGGCAGAAGAAATAGGATTTGAAAACGGGAACGAAATTGAAAATATTTGGAAACTGTGATTTGTAAGATTACGCGCGCGCGCGTGAGCATACACACTCATTCACAGACTCGATTATACACTCTTACAAACAAGAACAGACAAAAGGATTAAGTCGATTAGATCGACCCCAGTGCGTAACTAGTACTTAATTTATCGGCCTCGAAAGGATGAAAGGCAAAGTTGACCTCGGCGGAATTTGAACTCAGAACATAAAGACAGACGAAATATCGCTAAGCATTTCGCCCGGCGTGCTAACGATTCTGCCATCTCGCCGCCTTATTACAATAATAATATCGATACATATCGATGTTATTATTGTTGGTGTGGGAAAGCGGCGAGCTGGCAGAATCGTTAGCACGCCGGGCGAAATGTTTAACGGTATTTCATCTTCGGCTACGTTCTGAGTTCAAATTCCACCGAGGTTGACTTTACGTTTCAGGCTCAATAAAATAGGAAGGAATTGAACACTAGGATCGTTGTAATCGACTTACTCCCTTCCCTCGAAATTGCTGGCCTTGTGCCAAAATTTGAAAGCAATATTAATATTTTTGGTGTTTGCGCTATTAACTCCATATTTAAAAAAACAACAGCAATAAAGTTAATTCTATAATTTAATTTATCCTTAGCTTAAAGGTTAATCCATCGCGATCTTTAAATAATAACAGAGGCGTCATTATGGAGGAAGAAAATAATGACTAACTTTTGAAAACCAAATTAAATTATATAATGCCAACGTTAAATTTAGGTAGAAAATTGGCAGAATCTCATTAGAATGCCAGATAGAATGAATGCCTTGCGGTGTTTGCGTCGACTTCCTGTTCTCTGAGTTTAAACACCGCTGAGTAAACCAGATTAAATTTAAAGTCTAAACGAAAAACAACGTTTTAGTTAATTTTACATTTACGCTTTAAATATTGGTTTTAAATTTTGGCACAAAGCCAGCGAGTTGGGGGAGGGGTAAGTCTATTACATCGACCCCCAGTGCTTAACTGGTATTTATTTTATCGACTCCGAAAGGATGAAAGGCAAGGTCGACCTCACCGGAAATTGAACTCAGAACGTGAAGACGGATAAAATGCAGCTAAACATTTTGTCCGGCGTGCTAACGATTCTTCCAGTTCGCCGGCCTTATTTAGCTTGGGCCCAAGACCACAAAATCAACAATCACAGGTGAGGTGGGAGTAGGAGAGAATCGATTTAGACCTTCAGTTATTGTTATTACTAGATTATTGCATCCCAAATGTACATCGATTCTGATCAGTGGCTCAACTTATAAAAAGCCCAGCTTTGACTGACATTCATAATATTGGGTTGGTGCATAATTATTGCGGCTCTTTTTCAACAAATTTTATCCAACATAAACAATAACACTATTTGACAAAAACATCTTTAAATGACGATCTGACCGTCTGCCGAGCAAATGGGAAGCAGTAATTGAAGTAGATGGTGAATATGCTCCGGAATGATAATTTTTAGATGTTTTTGTTACATGTTGTTATTAATTTTGCTGAATAAAATTTGCTGAAAAAAGCCGCAATAATTATGCACCAATCTACTATTTCTTCCGAGGAACGCACGCACCGAGCACATTGCTGCTGCTGCTGCCATTATCTAAAGTACACTGCTGATGCTATTCATCGATCTGGAGTAATGCTGCCGCTACAGATACATGATTAAATTATTAGTTAATTACTAAGATTATAATTTTAATGGTATTAGAGACATGCACTAATTGAAGACAAGTGATGGAAACGTGGTTTAGCTCTCGCCATTTTATATCAGTTGTGCTGTTTTCTGTCGCAAATTGGTGTTAAATTCAGATGGCGATGACGGGCGGTGAGCTGGCAGAAGCGTTAGCACGCCGGATGAACTGCTTAACGACATTTCGTCTGGCTTTACGTTCTGAGTTCAGATCCCGCCGAAGTCGACTTTGCTTTTCGTCCTATCGAGATCGATAAAATAAGTACGAGTTGAGTATTGGGGGTCAATGTAATCGACTTACCCCCTGCTGGCTTTGTGCCAAAATATGAAACCAATTTTAGAGTTAATGCCATTTATTCCGATGTATTCTCTTCTATACCAATGGTTCTCTAAGAAAACTGATCAAGAATCCAACAAACATACACACACATATATAAATATGAACACACACACACACACTCACATATATGTTCAGCATCAACTGTCGAACAAACGAGAACTCGATAACGTAGGAGAGATATTAATATGTCTTGTTCTGGTTGAGTTTGTTTCTTTCTACTCTGAGTAATAACTTTCCGGAAGATTCCGTGCATTTACGGGTGAAACTCAGTGTAACAAGGGACTAGCTAGACCACGACAATCTTTCTATCTATCCATCTATCTATCTATCTATTAATCAATTTATCTATCTATCTGTCTGTCTATCTATCTATCCATCCATCCATCTGTCTGTCTGTCTGTCTGTCTGTCTACCTATTTAACTATCTTTATGTATGTGTATGTGTAAGAGAGAGAGAGTGAGGTGGGGGGGAGGAAAGAAAAAATGAAGAAAGGACGAAGGAAAGGAAAAAGGAAAAGAAGAAAGAAGGAAAGGAAGAAAGGAACAAAGAAGGAAAGGAAGAAAGAAAGAACGAAAGAAAGGAAGAAAGAAGGAAGAAAATGAAGAAGGAAGGAAAGGAAGAATGAAAGCTGGAAGGAAAAGGAGAGAGAGAGAGAAAGGAAGAAAGGAAGAAGTTAGTAAGACGAAAAGAGAGATGAATTCTGACGTTTCGGGTTGGGCCCTGTTTCAAAGGAATTTTTGTTTACTAAAAACTATGGTCGGTAAAATTAATATTGATAACAATGACAGCTGCCGCAACAATATATCAGCAACAACAGCATCAAGATGAGAAAGAAATAGTGGAAAGCATCATGTCCGCCATAATCATGGGGTGTCGCTGTCCGGTAATATCATTTTATTGTGATACTAATTACGACTGAAATATTTGATAAGCGAACTATCTACGTAGATTGGAGGAAATTGCTGGAGACAAAGTTATTATTTAGTAATAAAGCACACACACACACACACGGACACACACACACACACACACGGACACACACACATGGACACACACACACACACACACACACACACACACACACACGGACACACGGACACACAGACGTACACATACACAAACAGAGAAATTAGTCATCTATCTATTTCCGAATCTATGGCAATGAACAAATATATGTGTGTGTGTGTGTGTGTGTGTGTGTGTGTGTAATATATTTATATATATATATATATATATATATATATATATATATAATATATTTATACTTAACACACACACATATATATAAATATTTATATATATACATACATATACATATATATATATATATATATAAATGTATATATATACATACATATACATATATATATAAATATATATATATGCATATACATATATATATATATAAATATATATATATATATACATATATATAGAAATATATATATATATGCATATACATATATATATACATATATAAATATATATACATATACGTGTGTGTGTATATATATATATATATATATATATATATATATATATATATATATATATGTATGTATGTATGTATGTGTATGTATGAATGTATGTATATACACACACATACACACATACGCTATAGAAAATAGACTGGGGAGAGAGAGAGAGAGAGAGAGAGAGAGGGGGGGGGAGAGAGACGGACAGACAGGAAAACAGACAGGCAAGGACCTTCAGAAAGAGACAGAAAAGAAGAGAAAAACAGCACCAAACTCGACAGTCCTGAAATAGTTTACACGTTATGGTGAAGTTCTTTAAAAAAAAAAACCTAAAGGAATTTTCCATTAACCATTTTTTTATTGGAACGGAGATCTATATTGGAAGAGACTTTCTCGCTTCCACTAGTTTCTCTTTTGGGTAATTGAATTCTGTGAGAGACAATATCTCTGGTGTGTGTGTGAAAAGAAGTGTCCCCAAGTGTGCTTGAACAACAAGTGTGCATGGATATGACAGTGTTGTGTGTAAATAGGTAGATGAGAGGATATGACAGCTATTGGTAAGGCTAGAGTGTCTAGGTTAGAGCCTCCATATTTATGTGTGTATCCATGTATGTATACGTATGCATGTATGTTTATGTGTACGTATGTATATGCACGCATGTAAGAAACATATGTATGCAGACGTATGCTTGCCTAATAAGTATATATAACTATTTATACGCCCACGCACAAATCTCTCTCTCTCTCTCTCTCTCTCTCTCTATATATATATATATATATATATATGTATATATATATATATATATGTATGTATATATTCTTTCTTTTATTCTTTTACTTGTTTCACTCATTTGAATGCGGCCATGCTGGAGCATCGCCTTTAGTCGGACAAATCGTTCCCAGGACTTATTCTTTGTAAGCCTAGTACTTGTTCTATCAGTGTCTTTTCCCGAGCCGCTAAGTTACGGGGACATAAACACACCAGCATCGGTTGTCAAGCTATGGTAGGGGGGACAAACATAGACACACAAATACATACATACATATACATGTGTGTGTGTGTGTGTGTGTGTGTGTGTGTGTGTGTGTGTGTCTGTACGATGGTCTTCTTTCAGTTTCCGTCTACCAAATCCACTCACAAGGCTTTAATCGTCCCAAGGCTCTAGTAGAAGACATTTGCCCAAGGTTCTATGCAGTGGAACTGATTCCGGAACTATGTGGTTGGGAAGCAAGCTTCTTACCACACAGCCATTTTTGCACCCTATATATCTATATACGTGTATTTGTGTGGTTTACATTACATGTATATAAGTATATTATGAGTATATATATATCTATGTATATATATATGCATATATATACCTACATATATATATATGAATATATATGTATATATATATATGAATATATATATATACATATATAATATATATATATATATGAATATATATATATATATGCATATATATACCTACATATATATATATGAATATATATGTATATATATATATGAATATATATATATATATATATATATATATATATATATATATATATATATATATATATATATATATATATATATATATATATGCATATATATATATATATATACATACACACACCTACACACACACGTGTTTGAATTAATACGAAATCCAGTCAGTCCATTTTTGACTACAAATAATTTGGTGCTATAATAGAAATGAAAAAGTGAAAGTAAATAAACGAAGGCAGAAAATACAGAATAATTAATCGGAAATGGAGAAAATTTAGACTTAGGAAATATCAATCCATCAACAATAGGATGAGACGGGGTGAGGTGGAAGAAAGGGGGAAAGATCTAGAAGAAAAGTGTGTTGATGACCATGTATTTTTATGTAGTTAACCAACTGAAGATAACATGTCTTAGTTTCAAAGCAGATGCTAAGGAACTTGGTCATGCTACGGTTTGCATTTCACGAATAACTCTAATCCTATGATTAAAAAGGCTTCATGGCTGTATAGACTTTGTGGATATCTTTTTCTTTTTTGCAGCTGACCAAAGATTACATTTTTTGCTTCCATGCTTTAAGGATTCAGATCATTCGATAAATTTTCATTTAATTTTTCAGGCAGAAGATTTTTCGTTTAACTATCTAATTTAGTTGGAAAATGTTGTCGTATTTCTCGATTTAGTCGTATTTCGTTTCAAGAAGAAGAATGCTCGTAGATATTTTCTTGAACTTCTCTCCAGGCATTACAGGTCGGGTTTCAGTTAACACGATTGAAAAGAAAAATCCCATCGGATTATGTGAAGTCAATGTTAAAGGACGATGTACAAACTGCCGGTCTTCTTTCTCGCACATCGACAAAGCTAAAAATGCTAAGCTGACCACCCACGTATGGGGTTCGAAGACCAACTGCACACCACCTACAATTAAGTGGAGAATCATGGACAAATCTATGCCATAAGTTAATGAATGCGTAGCTAAAAGATAGTACATTTTTTAAAACCTGAGAATTCTCCCACTCTACGTTATGTATGAGTGCAAAGGTGTTTGTGAAACATAGGTGCAGGATATTCTTTCTCCTTGTGGGTTGATGCACCATCTGCTCCATAAAGAGTGCGTCCGTGAAGTCAAGCAGAGACTCTGCATGCTTCCTATTTTGAAGTGGCATACTTGAAAGGGGACAACCCTCTGGCCTTTTTACATGAGGGACATTGAAATCCCTTAAGAGAAGTATGTGCAGAGCGCTATCGAGATTCGTCAAAACATCTCTCATTCTTTGGAGGCACACTTCAAATGGGTTCTCATGATCTGGCGCATCTGGTGGGCGACATGTGGCATACATTACCAACCTCATCTGTTTAATGTGTACTACCAGAGTATCACATACAGTGTTGGAGTGCGACAAGAGTACCATGGACGTGACATAATTTCGGGTGTACATTGGCACTCCTCCACGTGACCTTTCTCGTCTGTAGCACGACATACCCTGGTATGTGTACCTCGGCGTCCGATACAATCACATTGAGATGTGTTTCTGTTATACACACACACACACACATATATATATATTCATATAATACACAAACACGTGTACATGTATGTATACACACACACGAGTGTATAAGCACCGAGTCCTAGGTAAGACTGACTACTTCAAAGAATGAGTTCAATATTTTCCTAATATATACACAACCAACCATCCTTGTGTGTGTGTGTGTGTGTGTGCGCACGTGTGTGTGTGTGTGTGTGTGTGTATGATGAATTGTGCTAACGCTTCTGTCTTTGCGTCTGACATCTTTTCATAGGTTTTCGTCAGACAGTGACAGTCATGAACAAAAAACATTGAACGACAATCTCAATTAATATACGATGTGAAGAGGAAATGGAGAAAAACCGGTTTTTTTTGGTTTTTTTTTTATGTGACACATAGAAATGTACGGTGGAGATTGAAGAAAATGTCTCCTGAAAAAGATATAGACTTTAATGCTACATACAAAATTTATACATCTAAATACACACGCACGCACGCACACACATACACACACACATACACACACACATACACACACAGGTATATGTAAAGACAGAGACAGATATACACACTGACTCACACACATACTCATATACTCACATACTCATATACACATACTCATATACATAATAAGGTAAGTTAGAAATTATTACCATTGTTGTTGCTGTTGTTTTTATTATTTTTATTATTATTATTATCATTATTATTATTATTATTATTATTATTATTATTATTATTATTATTATTATTATTATTATTATTATTATTATTATTATTATTATTATTATTCGCTACGTTCTGAGTTCAAATTCCGCCGAGGTGGACTTTGCCCGTCATCCTTTCGTGGTCGATTAAATAAGTACCAGTTACGAACAGTTTGACGTTCGGGAAAAATGAAAAAGTCTTTTACGTTTCGAGCCTGCGCTCTTCAACAGAAAGGAATAAGAGAAAATATATATATTTTTTTAGGTATATCTCTACAGAGTTCAGAGCCAGCACTGAAAGTTAGCATGTTTCGTATACGGCTACGTCTATGTAAACAATGCAACCGAAGATAAAAAAAAATGCAGCTAATCAGTGTATAGGCATAGTTCAGTAATTGTTCTTTCAGTAACATTGCTCATCAACTTTCCACGAAAGCATTGCTTAAATTTACACACACACACACACACACACACACACACACACACACACACACACACACACACACACACACACACACACACACACACATATATATATATATATATAGGTCTAATGAGTTCTCCAACACCACATCTCAAAGCAATTCAACGCTGCTACACTAAGACTGTCTGATTGCAACAGGTGAGAGACTGGAACAGGTAAAAATAGAATTGAAGCTCTACTCTCTGAAGCGAAGACGTGAAATATCCAGCAGGGTCATCGCATAACTTTGAGACTGAAAACTAAAGCGGTTCCGGTACTATACTCGACAGTATAGTTCCAAGGGTCTATCCCTCTCCATGTACAATAGAGACCTAATACTGTAACAGTTCAGGATTCAAGGGCTCACAGCTTTTCAGTACTTTGCCAAACCCCAATCAGAGACCTACGAGTCATAGATGTGAATGCGTATAAAGAATATTTGGGTAAAGTTTTATCCGGGATACTAGACGAACCTATAGCATGATAAGAAACACAAATAAAGATGGCGTCGTGCAACTCATTATCTTACAAAAATCAAGCATGGACAATGGTTGTGAAAATGAAATGAAATCAATAAGCTCATCAACAACGAAATTCCAGCATGGCCACAGCCCTTAAATAAAATAAATTAAAGTAAAATTAGAAACAGGATATGCATGCGTGTGTCTGTATATGTATAAGTATATGTAAATGTATACACACACACACACACATACATATATATACATATATATATATATACACACACATATACATACATATATACATATATATAAGCATATATATACATATATATATGTATATATATTTGTATAAATACATATATTGTATATATATATATATATATACAGTATATATATATATGTGTGTGTATATATATATATATATATATATATATATATATATATATATATATATATATATATATATATATATATATATATGTATGTATGTATGTATATATGCATATGTATATATATGTGTGTATATATATATATATAAGCATATATATGTATGTATTTATATATTTATACGTATGTATATGCATGCATACATAATACACACATTAATTTATGTGTATGTGCTTCTGAGGTGTGCGCGTGCGTGTAGTAAATGATAAAAAAATAACCAAAACGTTGGTCTTTCTAATTTTTACTTACTCCTGGCATAATTACTCGTTCGATGTCGGCAAATATATTTTCCCATTTTTCGCCTTTTTCTGGAGCATTTTCAGGCACCAACTTCCTCATGTAGCCAGGTTTCACGTCCGGAAGCACTCTTCGGGAGCGGATATTGGACAGATACTCAGCTATATATTCCACTACTTCTTTACCTGGAACAGAAGAGAACATTTGAAACATTATCTGCTGGGAATATGCACACACACACACACACACACACACACACACACACACACACACACACACACACACACACACACACACACACACACACACACACACACACACACATGTATGTATAAATTTTCTTGGAATAGTGTATCTCGAAATACATTTCATTTCTACTCTAGGCACAAGGATCGAAACTTTGCGGGAGGGGTGCCAGTCGATTAGATCGACTCCAGTATGCAACTGGTACTTAGTTTATCGACCGCGAAAGGATGAAAGGTAAAGTCGACTCTGGCGGCATTTGAACTCAGAACGTAAAGACAGACGAAATACCGCTAAGCATCTCTCCCGGCGTGCTAACGTTTCTGCCAGCTCGCCGCCTTAGATAGCGTCTAAATATTGGGTCAAAACCACACACAGATACACATACATACATACATACATACATACATACATACATACATACATACATGTGTCATATGAAGCACGTATTATGATGCTTAAACAACATCTGCAACAGAGAGAAGAGACCACTAACTATGTTGG
>NC_142941.1:49336239-49343739 GCF_046866305.1 Octopus bimaculoides | reverse complement strand
AGAGAGAGAGAAAGAAAGAGTAGATGAGATCCAGAGATTCTCAATATAGAAAACATTTAGTAGAGCTCAAATGATTTGAACTTACACTCCGACAGCTTTTATGTATGTTTGTATACGCGAACGTGCGTGTGTTTGTATGTATGTATGTGGGTATGTATGTAATGCTTATATATATATGTATGAATTTGTGTATTTGTACATATACGTGTGAATGTATGTGCATGAAATTTGCATACATACCTTGGTTTGTAGATCTGTCTACTTACTAGTATATATGTTAAAGTCTGTCATACCGGCCATGACGAAGGGAAATAGCCCTGAAACTCGAGTCGCCTTTATATATTTATATTTATATATTTGATCCTTTATATTGAACACTCAATATTTCATCTACATTCAATACTTTATTTCATGGTGCCATCCACTTTTATTTTATTTTATTTTATATTATATATTGTATATTATATTATATATTGTATATTCCATATTCTATACCCCACATTGGTTCTGCAGGAATATAAATAAAACATAAAAAACAGACAGTGTTGGAACTCTTTTAAACTAAATAATATATTCCGCTATACACAATCATACAAAAAAACCACCTTTTTTGTATTTATTTTTACTCGCATATATATATATATATATATATATATATATATATATATATATATATATATATCTGTTTGTGCGTGTATATCGATGTATGTTGTGTAAATGTGTGTATGTGCGTGTATATATATATATATATATATATATATATATATATATATACATATATATATATATATTTGTCTACACACTTACATGTGATCCTTTAAACCCCCCCCCCCCATTACAGCCTCCTCTCATCCCCCCTCCCCCCGCCCCTCTTTCATCAATTTCAACTTTTAGAAAATTTATTGAAGTAGATACTTGAAATCTCCAAGGATGGTTCCCTGCTTCTTCTTCTTCTTCTTCTGATGCCCGGAGCTAATCACGGTCGGGGTGATGAGATGGAATGGTGGTGGTGGGGAGGTTCCATGGTGAAGTTGGGATATGGTGTATGTAGGGGCAGATGTGGGGGGTGGGACAATGGTGCGAACGCGCAGTGTCCACAGAAGCAGAAGGTTTAAGAATAGAAGCAAAAATAGGCAGGGACTAGAAGGTGTTGATGTTGTTGTTGTTGTGGATGATGGTGATAATGATGATGACGATGATGATGATGATGATGGGAAGGACGAGGTGATGGAAAAGACAAAAGAAAATACAAAATTTAGACATTGCTTCAATAATGAATTTAAATCCATTAATCGTGATGCAATGGTTGTTATTTAAGTGCATGATGCGTGTGCGTGTGTGTGTGTGTGTGTGTGTGTGTTCATATATATGTGTGTGTGTGTGTGTGTGTGTGTGTGTGTTTATATGTGTGTGTGTCTGTATAACTATATGTTTCTGTGTTTATGATATTTTGCATATATCCCTACACCTATACACACACATATATAGGCGTGTGTGTGTGTATATATATATAGATATGTATGTATGGATGTTTATATATATATATGTGTGTGCGTTTGTATGTATATATATATATATATATATATATATATATATATATATATATATATATATATATATATATATATGTATGTATATGTATGTATGTTTATGTATATGTGCGTGCGTGTGTATATATATATATATATATATATATATATGTATATATGTATGTATGTTTATATATGTGTGTATGTATAATTATATGTTTCTGTGTGTATGATATTTTGCATATATCCCTACACCTACACACACACACACACACACATATATAGGCGCGTGTGTGTGTGTGTGTGTGATGTTATTGCTTGACAGGTAAATCGACCTGTATATCAGTCAACACTCGGGTAACATCATTTTGCTTCTTTTCACTCGTCATCAACCGTTCCAGTCTTTGCTGAAACAGCACCCCGCCCTACAACACATTAATTATAAGTCAATTATTAAAGCTATTAATAACTGCTCATCTTACTCTCTCCCCTCCCGTTCTCTCTCTCTCCCCCCCTCTATCTCTTTCCCCCCCTCTCTCTCTCTCTCTCTTTCTCCTTTATTATTTATGAAACAATAATTATATATCTACACCACCACCACCACCACCACCACCACCAGCAGCAGCAGCAGAAAGGGAACTTGATTATTTCTCAAACCATGAATAGTAAATGCATAACTACTACTACTACTACTACTACTACTACTACTACTAATAATAATAATAATAATAATAATAATAATAATAATAATAATAATAGTAATAATAATAATAATAATAATAATAATAATAATAATAATAATAATAATAATAATAATAAGCTGTTGTGGTTGATGAAAAAAGGTAGCAATAGTACTAATAATTGTCAGAGCCCTGGGAACAGTGAGCAAAAATCTCGAGAAGTACGTGGAGCAAATAGGGGCTGCAATAAGGGTGGAGCACTTGCAGAAAACAGCACTGCTTGGAACCGCTCGAATACTCTGGAAGGTGCTCGAAAAATAAGAGGTGTTACCTTAGTTCTCTGGTAGTGAACAGCTGGCACCGTAGTACATCTCCAGCGTTAGAAGTCTCGATGCTTAATTGATTCAATACTGTAATCCTGTCAAAGAAACTAACTTCAGGAAAACACGTAGAATAATGGTGACCACACCTGTCAGAGAATTATTGGAGATGTCACAACCGCAGCACATGTCAGCCCTCCACTCAACGAGCTTTGAAAGCAAATGGGGTGCGTGACAAGTGGAACACGTCCCTTCTACAAAAAGGGGAAGAGCAGATGCTCCAGTCTGGCCAGATGTGAACTGGGCAACACACGATGGTCATTGGAAATAGATAACAGATACGATATAGATGCTCGCCACCTCAATCCAATCTTTCAAGGATAATTTTCTCTCGACCCGTTTCTGGGTGAGGTTGGCCACTCTAATCGTCACCTGTCAGTTCTAAACCAGAACTAAATCAAAGCCCGTAAAATTTAAACGGTCCTTCCGTTCGTAGTTTGCGGAGTCTTAGCCTGGTCCCTTTCCTAGGAACAAAACCCTGCTAGAATAATGATCAGGATGGTGATAAGGACAGGATAAATTCTGCTAACTCTCCAGATCCACCACTTCAAGAAGTAAATTTTGTTAATGCACAGCACAATCTCGTGGAACCCAAGTCCTATCCAATAACATTTGTTTCAATGACATCTGCTAATATCTGCTAATATCTGCTAATGACATCTGCTAATATACACATCATTTGTGGCATTTTCAACAAAACTCTTTTTCTTCTTTCCGTTCCGTCTTGCCTTAATTCTTTCCTCATCAGAATTAATCAAAGGGGTTATGGTTATAAGATCAGAAACAAGGAAATCCACCCTTCATTCCATTCAGAGGACTTGAAACTCGGCGGTTATGATCGTAAAACAGTTGAGGAGCTTTCAAAATAAAATAAAAAAATCAAGAGTTTGGCGGATAGAATTGGCATGAAATTTGGAACAGATAATCATATAAAATCTATATTTAAAAGAGAAAAGTTAGCCTGAATGGAATCATTGGTGCTTCAAATTAACTGTGACTTTAAAAAATAATTGCCTGAAACAGAATCTTTAAGTACAAAACGGTTAATGAAGAAGGCAGAAAGAATATGAAGAGCGACCATGAAAAATAAAAATAAGAACGGATACAGCAGGAGAGTAAAAACACATCTTAAAGTTCGAGTTAAATGTAAAAAATAAAATGACTGCCACGATTAATCTAGCATTCCTAGTTACAACCTATAGTTTCAAAATAATCGGAAAATAAACGAAACTAACTGAAGAGATGCAAATATAAGTTATGAATAAACGTCCGACAATATATTCCCCCGCAAAGGGGATGCTGGTCGTTTGTAGCTGCACAAAAACAAGCAGGGTTTCAAATAGCATGATATCGTAAACTATGGTGTCACGCTTTTTGTCCTCTTCGACTTTCTAGTGCTTTCCTGGTTATTCTAGACGTACCAAGGAGTTAAAATTTTTGTAGCAGCTTTACTAGACACTCTATTTCTATTTACTTTATGTTCCTCTCGATACTTTCGGATATTCTCCCCAAGGCCTGAACAATAATTAGCTCTATCCCCCCTTTTTTCACCTTCCACAGTCAGACTGTCTCGTACGTAAGAGGATTGTTCCCGTCACCTTTCTCACCTTCCTTCTTAATCAAATGGGAATGCAACATCAATTACAGGTTGTGCCCAAGCAGCTGGTCCGTTTAAATTGGGAAATCCCACAGTATTTTGCAAGTTTTCAATTCAGTTACACATTCTGTGGTTTGTGACCGTAACATGTCTTCCCTTTCTCCAACCTCTGTGTTTCACACAGTTTTCAATGTAGAACTTTTGCTACCACATAATGACACCATCGGGAAGTGAGAAAGTCTTTTACGTTTCGAGCATACGCTCTTCGACAGAAAGGGACACATAAATAAACAGGGAGAGAAAATAGAAAAAGGTATAGTGGCCAGCGATCTATCATGGCGAATATATATACGATGGGCTTCTTTTAGTTTCCGTCTACGAAATCCACTTACAAGACTTTGGTCGGCCCGAGGTTATAGTAGAAGACACTTGCCCCAAGTGCCATGCAGTGGGACTGAACCCAGAACCATGTGGTTGGGAAGCAAGCTTCTTATCAAACATCCATGCCTGCACCTTTTATTATTATTATTATTATTGTTGTTGTTGTTGTTGCTGTTATTATTATTATATTTCGTCCGAGTTCAGGTGAAAATAAGAAGAATTGAAAAACAAACATGAATAAGTAAGGTCAAAGTATAGAAATAAATGGGAGAAGATGAATAAAACGATCGGTCAATTTTAAAATGAAAAAAAAAAAAAATTATAGAGGAATAGAATTTTGGAGAGAGAAAAAGAACATCGTCAAACCAGAGAAGAATGTCGTTGATTGGCAATTATTATCGGAACATACTCAAAGAATTAACGGAAATGGGGGAAAAAAATTCAAGAGAATATCTAAAATATATAAAGAAGATTTCAAAAGAATAGCTAAAACGTAGATTGAAAATATTTTTATTTGGTATAAGCAACGAGAAAAGGTCGGCATATTTATTTTGAAAAATTATATCAAAGATTGAAGAGGTAAAGATAACTACAAAAAAAAATTAAGATTGAAATTATAACATCTAGCTGAATAACTATAATGTATTTTTAATATTACAGTTTCAATCATAATCAGCGAAGTACGCACACACACACGCATATACATACACACACACACACACACACACACACATATATATATATATATGTGTGTGTGTGTGTGTGTGTGTGTGTGTGTGTGTGTGTGTATACCGAAAGAGACAGAGACATAGAGAAAGAGAACAAAAGAAAAGTAAATTTATTTCCATTCAAAGATGCACTTAGATATCAGCAAAACATACGTTGGAGTAGAACTGTAATATACATTGTAGAGCTGACGGAGAGAGGTCTTCAAACATAGCAGTGTGTGTGTGTGTGTGTGTGTGTGTGTGTGTGTTGCTGAAATATTTGTTTCGCAATTACATGATTCCGGGTTCGATCCTTGGGCAGTTATCTTGAAATATAGCCTCGATTTGACGAATGCCTTGTGAGAGGGATTTAGTAGACACACACGCACATATATATATATATATATATATATATATATATATATATATATATATATATACTGAGGTTGATAAATTGAATATTAATTTAATTAACATCAATTTAAAACCAGTGACCTAGCATATAAAAAATTCTGAAAATTCAGAAAAATTGGATTACAAGCGTATAAGAAGGGATGACCACTAAGTGGACATCCCTTCTTATACGCATGTATATATATATATACATATATAGGGAGAGAGAGAGAGAGAGAGAGAGAGAGAGAGAGAGAGAGAGAGAGAGAGAGAGAGAGAGAAAGGGAGTTCGCTTCACCCACCCGCATGGATAGAACCTTGAATAAAGCTGCTTAGGAATGTCTACCGTGGATGAATGTATACTGCCACTGAACTAACTAAAAGCACGTGAATGTTACATGAAAGGACCTTAGGACACTTATCCAAAAGAAACACGTGTCGGATTGGAATTTTATGTGAGTAATACCGTAATAAACAAATTTTAAGATCATGTGTGTGTGTGTGTGTGTGTGTATGTGTGTGTTCTTATGAGTTTTATCGCTCATGCATCATCTATCCTCACCCATTTCTGTTCAATGTAGAGGAAAGATGCTTTTATTGAAAATAACGACATCTGCATTTCCGAAAAGAAAGGGAAAAACTTGTGGATCCATGGCTGGGAAAAAACCGTTTAGCGTTGTTATATTCGGTGATAAATCTGCGGGGAAGAACCACCAAAAACCAATGCAAGTTAATCATACAAAAAACACTCTCGTTAATGAGGGTGGCGGTGGGGCACATACCGAAGGCATTTAAACACACATCGCTATATTTGCAGACCTCTCTACATTAATTCTAGAATGTCTATTAGAGAGATTCTACTTGGGAATATATTTCGGTGAGATACATAAGTGAATCTTTGAATGGAAATCAATTTCTTCTTCTTGTACTTCTCTCTGTTTCTCTATTTTCTCTCCGTATTTCACACACACGCGCGCACATTATCAGTCGCATATACGTACTGGACGCTTTTTGTTTAAACGCCAAATTCACAGCGAGGAAACATCTGGGTAAAAGTTCCCCAAATGACAACAACGAGTGTTAAAGAACACCAGAATGTCACAGACCAAGTGAAACAACTCGCCTCGGAACCACCGAGAAGGGTAGATATCGATACTTGACCATTATTATGGCTTATCAATACCATGTATTTGGATCATGTTGAAACGAAGTGAACCACTGGTCAATAAGTTATACATGCAAACAGGGTGAAGTGAAACAAAATTAAATTATGAATTATAAACATCTCTCATATATATATATATATAAACATTTGTGCGGTGAGCGTATGTGTCTGCGCGCGCTCGTGTGTGTCCGTTTGCATGCGTGCGTGCGTGCGTGCGTGCATGTGTGTATATATGATGTGTGACTGTGTGTCTTCGATTCGAATAAACTTCGTTAAGTTGTTCTTTTGAAATTCATTTTTTCCTCACTAAACCCCGTCAACTTTTTCTTCCGATATTAACAATGGTTTTCAATCAAGAATCTTCTTATCTGATTTGATGCCTTGTTCCCCGCCCTTCCCCTACCAGAATTCCAACTTTTACGTTCAGTTCATTTCAATCATAATCAGCGACCTCGGCGGAATTTGAACTCAGAACATAAAGACGGACGCTAAGCACTTTGCTTGTGGTGCTAACCATTCTGTCAGCTCCCCATCTGCTATAGGCACAAGATTTGAAATTTGGGGGAGGGGCATAGTCTATTGCATCGATCCCAGTACTCAACTGGTACTTGTTTTATCGACCCCGAAAGGATGAAAGGCAAAGTCGAACTAGACAGAATTTGAACTCA
>NC_142941.1:49318739-49331239 GCF_046866305.1 Octopus bimaculoides | reverse complement strand
TTACAAGAACAAAGACCATCGCCAGGAAAATGAAAACTAGCGTAGAGAGCCTTTTAAAACGTTATTAAATCTTTTTTTAAAGTTTTAAACAGGAAAGAAGGCTATGCCGATAGCACTTTTTGTTGCTGTCGTTCTTGTTGTTGTATATTTGAAAAAGTCTAGGCTTAAAGTCCCAAGTACTTCTGACTGACGGGACAGAACATGTCGAAACACTGGTGTCCCATAATCATTTGCACTAATAAGCCGAGTGTGTTATGAACACACTGTCGTCATAAAAAAGAGAAGTCATTCTTCGGTGACGTACACAACCAGCGACTAACGTGTTTTCGTTTTTCAATCTGCCAAGAAGGTATTAAGAGTAAATATACAAATCATCGTTTCAAATTTCGTTGAACACAAGTGAAAATAACAGTTATATACATCTATGTGTGTGTGTGTACGTGTGCATGTATATGTATGTGTGTGTGAGTATGTGTGTGTGTACGAGTGTGTATGTAGGTATACATATATGCTTGTGTGTATGTGAGTGTATGAATGAATGTATATATATATATGTGTGTGCTTATGTATGTATGTGTATATATATATATATATATACGCATATACGTGATAGAGAGTAAAAAAGAAATAATGGAACGGACAGAATAAATTGAAATAATAAATAAGAGAGAAAAGCTACCGAAGCAAAACTAAAGAGATTATTGGAAGTTTTTGTCTTGAAAATTCAGATTAAAATGGATCTTTCCATTCTTCTTTCTGTAGGGTTGTTGTGCTGACGGAACAGACTTATGATGAAAGATTCCAGTCGTGATCATCCCTTGTCGTTTAAATACTGTGATCATGATACAATAATCCAATGTTCTGAATTTTTTAAAAAAGCTGGCAGGGTGAGATTTGAGGGAGATTTAGTTGCTATTTCAGCAATTTGAGTGACAACTAGAAGCCCAATTGCTTGTGGGAGTCTTTATAGAGGGAATGGATGTAAGCCTCAGTTGTGTAGTGTACTGGGTTGTTTCACTGTGTCAATTCACTGCAGCACTCTGTGTCACACAATGTTAATTCTATATATGTGTGTATACAAAAATATAAATATATACGAACATGGATCCTCCGTCGGCTCTGACGAGGAAGATACAAGTTTTACAATCCATTCGACTTTGATGTAATATTGCAATTATTAGACACAGCATATCTACAGATATCCACCTCCTTATTCCCATCTCTCTCTCTCTCTCTCTCTCTCTCTCTCTCTCTCTCTCTCTCTCTCTCTCTCTCTCTCTCTCTATCTATCTATCTATCTATCTCTCCCTCTACCAGGCCCTCTCTCTTTTCTTTTTCTTCCCACTTATAAATCTGTCTAATCCGTTCTCCTAACTCCTCCAATCTGAGATTATTACTGCTGTTGTTTCTTGTTTAAACAACGACTTATCATTGAGTCAAAGTGTCAGTGGCTGAGTATTCCACGGATACGTCGAACCTCTTGTCTGTTATTAATGACAATGGATGATTGATCCTGGTTGTCCGCCTCATACAAACTGTGTTGTCTGTGACTGACCAGTCCGATTCCGATTCTATCCCTTCAACATAGGATGTCCGATAGGACCTGCGCCTGGGCAATATGGTATGGAGGACAGGTCAATGCTCGCACAGTGTGTCCTCCTCACTCTCCACATCACCGATCAATCCAAAGGAACAGCACAGTCGTTACAGCGTCGTCGTAGCTGTTGTCAGAACGAGGTTGCACAGGAAGTCGAACTATCTCAAGGGCTCCGACTCCAGATTCTCCCTCAGGTTTATTCCTGAAGCCTTCCCATGGCTGGGTATGACCGCAAAGCAGCGAAGATTTGGGACCGGGGTTTTTCTTCCCCTCTGTGAGTTTCCCTCCTCACGTAACTCGCGCTATTGGCACGCTGTACCCTGCCTCAATGCGTATAGTGTGCCGCAGTGTTTCCACACTGCACATTGCCGCAGCGTAACGCAGTGTTAACACCACGTTACACTGGCCCGTTACTGTGTAAAGGATCGGTAGAGTTACGATGTAACAGAGCAATGGTGGAAAATAGGACAGCTCTAGCAACATCATCTACAACAATAATAAGAACATCAAAAATATACAACAACAGCAACAACGACAGCAACAAAACTAAGAGTTGCTTGAAAACGAAAGTGAAAGTGTTCCAGAAAATGTCTATGATTGGGCACTGCTCCAGCTTGACCTTAACTAGTTTGGTTTATATGGTGAAGAGAACTAAAGAACTAATCATACACGCACACACCATAATACATACATACATACATACATACATACATACATACATACATACATAATACGTATGTATGTAACTATACATATGTACCACATGTATATGTGTGTGTATATGTATATTGTGTGTGTGTGTATACGTGTGTGCGCGAGAGAGTGCATATGTATGTAAATATATACACAGATTCTCACAATATACACATATACACCCAATATACATACACACATACACACACATATACACTCATATATATATTCACACACATAAAGAAATTATAATATATACATATACACAACTACATACACGTATACCTACCTACCGACCTAACTACATACATACACACATACACACAGTATATGCACGTTTTAACATGTACATACATATGTACGCACACATACAGTAGACAATGAAGACACAATACAGACATATTTCAGTATTTCTTTGATCAGCGATAAAATTGTTAAAAAGAGGAAAAGATGTCATCCATATTGGAATGGCGACAAATGAAAATTTATACTTTCGCTCATCAGACACTGTTTTTGGACTGCGATTGGTTTTATTAGTATCTGTCTGTCTGTCTGTCTGTCTATCCGTCTGTACCTATCCGTCTCCCACCTCTCTCTCTCTCTCTCTCTCTCTCTCTCTCTGTCTCTCTCTTTCTCTCTATCGTTATTTTTCTCCCTCTCGACCTTGGTCTCGCTATGTCTCCGTCCATTAGGTGACGACTGCCAAATATGGAATTACAAGAGTTTAGAAAAAAGATACAACTGTTATGAAGTTAACATCTAAAGCCAAGTTCTTCTCTGTCGTTGTATGCGTATAAAACAGATATATACACGCTTTCACATATACATACATATACACACACACACACATAAAAGTACATGCGAGGAAGACACACACATAGCATACACACATACACACACGCGTACAGAATTGCATATATATATATATATATATATAAGGTTAAGGAGGGTATTGGATTTAACCAAACCCAAAGATACAGGTAATACCGAGTAAGTGGTGTATACCAACACTTCCAATCAGTTAAGATCAAAAGTCATAAGAACCACTGCTTGGCACTGTATCAGGGCATTATTATTATTATTATTATCATTATTATTATTATTATTATTATTATTCAGTAGTTTTATTTTTATAACATACTTTCACTTCACTACCGAGCGCAGCTCTGTGCGCCTTGGGTATGTGCTGTGGTTTGCTGTGGTGCTCTTATGTTTACTGTATTGAAAGTGTTTTGCGTAGAATGTGTGCAGTACCCAGTAGTGCAATTTTCTGTATGTTATATATATTTGTAAGTCCTGGTGTTTTTGTTATGTATTTGTCTGAATATTTTTTTTATTATACCTAAGGCACCTACTATGATAGGAATTGTTTCTGTTTTTAGATTCCACATTCGAGTTATCTCTATTTCCAGGTCTTTGTATTTTGAAAGTTTTTCCATTTCTTTTAGAGAAACGTTGTCATCTGCTGGTATTGAAACATCAATTAGAAGGCATTTTTTTCCTTCATGATCTTTGACAACTATATCTGGTCTATTTGCCTTAATTTCTCTATCTGTGTGTATTGGCATATCCCAGAGTATGGTTGCTTTCTCGTTTTCTGTGACCTTTTCTGGCGTGTGTTTATACCATCTTTTTTCTGTTGCTATTCCATAATGTTGGCATAGCTTCCAGTGTATATAGGTCCCAGCTCTGTCGTGTCTGTGAATATATTCCTTCTTAGCCAGGACTGGGCAGCCAGAGATAATATGATTTATTGTTTCTTGTCGATCTCCACATATTCTACAGTTACTTGTTATATTTCTTTTCATTATGTGTTTTTGGTAATTTCTGGTGGGGAGGCTTTGGTCTTGTGCAGCAATTAAAAATCCTTCAGTCTCTGCTTTGAGTCCTGAGCTTCTCAGCCATTGCTGGGATTTTTCTCTGTCTATTTCTTTCGCATTTAGTTTAGCCCAGTATTTACCATGTAGGGGCTTTTCTTGCCATCGTTTTATCATGGTCCGTTGCTGTTCTAGTTTTAGTTTGGATTTCATTTGTTTTATAGCTTTTGTTGTTTCTTCTTCTTCTTCTTTATTATTATTATTATTATTATTATTATTATTATTATTATTATTATTATTATTATTATTATTATTATTATTATTCAGTAGTTTTATTTTTATAACGTGCTTTCACTTCACTACCGAGCGCAGCTCTGTGTGCCTTGGGTATGTGCTGTGGTTTGCTGTGATGCTCTTATGGTTACTGTATTGAAAGTGTTTTGCGTAGGATGTGTGCAGTGCACAGTAGTGCAATTGTCTGTATGTTATATATATTTGTAAGTCCTGGTGTTTTCGTTATGTATTTGTCTGAATATTTTTTTTATTATATCTAAGGCGCCTACTATGATAGGAATTGTTTCTGTTTTTAGATTCCATATTCGAGTTACCTCTATTTCCAGGTCTTTGTATTTTGAAAGTTTTTCCATTTCTTTTAGGGAAACGTTATCATCTGCTGGTATTTGAACTCAGAACGTAAAGACGACGAACGAAATGCTGCTATGCATTTTGCCCGGCGTGCTAACGATTTTGTCAGCTCGCCGCCTTAAACAGAATATATATTAAGCAATAACAGACATTGGCACTCCTTATATAAACGGTTCTAAGACATGACCCTTCGGCAACGCATGAAAATAGAACCTTAATACGCAACGAAAGTGTTTATTCAACATAATAAATTGGCCGATGTCGCATTGCAGACACCAGGTTACATTCATTTCAAGAAAGGGATTCGAATGACTTCGCGAGTAAATACCTGATCGATAACTTCATGGTAAAGAAGGTAGTGGCAATGCTAAATTCAACAGAACAATTTCGATCAAACCAAATAAAATAAAACAAACAACAATTAAACATAGAAAAGGAATAAAAATTGATATCAATTTAGAGGTATTGAGTACAAATGACATGGCACCGGACATCCATGCCACACCATCAACATTAATCCAGATAAGATTTTGGTGTCAAAGGTTATGCACAATAAATTGCTTGCTCTTCTACAATGCAGAAAATATTTTAACAATTTTTTTTAATACAATTCCTGATATAATGGGAGTTTTTAAACATCGGATGGTAATGAGGGTCTAGTAGAGTAAAAAAAAAAGGAATCAAAGGAGTCCATAGGCAAAAAAAAAAAAGAAAGGGTTGAGAATCACTTCTTTAAACAGACATTCGCCAGGTCCAAGATTACAAGTCGAAAACATAAAATTTGGTATTGATATGGAGAGGTGAGGCTGTAGTCTAAATTCCAGCAGAAAGACTGAAAAATACTTCAGCTTAAAATATGCCAAAAGATATTTAATTACACAATGCAAGGAAACACGATATGTTTGCAAAGACAGCATCAATATTATAGACAAGCGATGCAATAGGATAGCCATGTGTCGTGTAATTAAAGTGTATTTATCTCCAGTATGGAGAATAGATAATTTAATATAGTTGTTTCGTCAACACGATGTAATACGGTTGTGGATGCTTCTGGAAGATTTACAGAACGATTCAAAGAAGCACAATAATTGGTTAGATCATGAGATAACTTTAACTACACATCTGTTTCCTTAAGCTTCACGTCAATTATCCGTGAGGAGAGAAATGTGATAGGGTTAATTTTTTTTCCTTGATTCGGTCGTAAATTTCAAAACATGAATATGCGCGCGCATACAAACACAGGCACACAGACACGTAGAGGCGTACAAACACAATCAAATATACCCGGGTAGATAAGTATGCACGTGATTGTGTATATTTTATATATACATATATATATGTACATACATTTATGTATACGCACACTCATATATATATATATATATATATATATACATATACATATACATTCATACACACACGCACATATATTTGTATATATATATATATATATATATATATATATATATATATATATATATATATATATATATATATATATATATATATATATATATATATGTATGTATGTATATATACATATATATATAGCTGCGTACGTAAATATGCCAGTTCATATAAATATATACACAGAATCATATGATTAATGGCCTTTAAGAGCATTATACATCATACATATTAAAATGTCGACAAGATAAAGCCTGGAAATAAATGCGAAATAAAGTTGGGCGCCATCTTTGCAACATTAACGTTAAGAGGGTGGAGCCTCTATTGCTATTAATGTTTCTTACTGTGGAATATTTTAATATTGCCATGCCTTCCATCTTGAAATACTCGACCGAATTAAAGTCAAAATATCGCATAAAAATATCTCATGAAAATATCACATGAAAATATACATTAGTAGGAAAGTTCTTACCGAAAAGTTGAAATTCCAGGTAGCACCTACATTTATCGTTCTATCTCCGTACTTATTACTATCTCTGTCTTCTTCGGCCTACCATGTGTGTGTGTGTGTGTGTGTGTGTGTGTGTGTGTGTGTGTGTGTATGTGTGTATGCATACACACACACACATACAAGGGATTGCTGAAAAGTTCCTGCCTTTAAGAGTACAGCGAAAGACTTGCTTGCAGGCCTAAGCTTCCACGTTCTTTTACAGAGCTTAGAAAAACTGAAGGACTGCTGCAATAGGTGTGTGAATCTGAGATGGGAATATGTTGAATAGAATCATAATTAACTGATCCTCCTGTATATTCTTCTACCCAAAGCCAGGAACTTTTCAGGACTTCCTCGTATAGTTCAACATTGTACAAATAAAACAAAAGACAAAAGACAGAGACAGATGAGGGAACAAAAAACGAGGTGTATTAGTTTTACGGTCGGGAAAAATGGAAGAAGTCTTTGACGTTTCGAGCCTACGCCCTTCTACAGAATCTATCTATCTATCTTGTCTATCTGTCTATCTCTCTATCTATCGGTCTGTCTGTCTGCCTGTTTGTCTGATTCACCTTCTTTCTCTCTCTCACTCTCTCTCTCTCTCTCTCACACACACACACACACACAATCTCTCTCTCTCTCTCTCGCTATATATATATATATATATATATATATATATATATATACACATACATGATTAAAGTGAGAGAGAGAGAGAGAGTCACCTATCTACCTGCCTGTTTATCAATTGATCCGTCTGTTAGTTTTGCAGACGATCGGGTAATGAAGTTAGCAGTCGAAAGCTACAAGAATATTCGCTATGTGTATTAAGTGCAGCGAATACATTTATTTTTGAAACGTTCATGATTCCAGGTTGGTTGGGTGTAAATAACAGTTAAGAAGCAACACTAAAATAAATGTTTCCTTTATCACATATATATGTGTGTGTGTGTGTGTGTGTGTGTGTGTTTTACGTAATCTCTTCTTGTATAACTACATTTTTAAAGTTGAACATAAATCGTCATTCTGAATCTCGAACAACGCTTGATAAACATCAAACTTGGATTGAAAATCGAAAAGGGTTTCGCACGTCTTAGTTTTATGACAAATCTCTCTCTTTCTCTCTCTCTCTCTCTCTCTCTCTCTATATATATATATATATATATATATATATATATATATGCATACATACATACATATATATATATGTATTCATATACATGTGTGTATGTATATGTATATGTTATATATATATATATATATATATATATATATATATATATATATATATATATGTATGTATGTATGTATGTATGTATGTATGTATTTATGCATATATATATATGTTTATATATATTTAGCTATAGCAAAAAGGTTCAAGAAAAAGTTCTTCGTGGTGAACTGTAGTAAAACATAAAAGGATGGAAAATATACATAGAAATTTTATGTTAAAAAAGAAAAATGTTTATGAAATGAAATATTTACAGAGTCAACCGGTTTTGATTATGCTTATCATGAAGAAGTAATTTGTGGTGTAGAAAGTGTTGACTGTTGGAAGAGGGAATGTTTCACAGCATAACAGAGATGAAAAACTTTCTGATTTTGATCGAATTAGTCTCTTGCTACTCTGAGTTTCGCCTCTGAGTGCACATACAACATACAAGCACACACAAGTACACAGACATACATCCGGACGCATATATATGTATATATATATATATATATATATATATATATACATATATATATATATATATATATATATATATATATATATATATATATATATATATATATATATATATATATATATATGTATGTATATGTAAGTACACGCACGCACACACACGCATATATATATATATATATATATATATATATATATATATATATATATATATATATATGTATATATATGTACATAATTACGTATTGTTCTATAATTACATTTATATAATTGTGCGTATGTATGTGCCATTGGGTGTGTGAGTGTGTGAGCGTTATTGAGTCGTTACTGCAAGACTGGCGTAACACAATATATGATATCTTCTTCTGTCGCAGGTCGTTATGTCTCGTGTAAAGTTCTCCAGTTACCATTCCTGCTCTTCAAACAGGATCTTCTTTCATTGACTCTCTATGTATGTTTGTATGCGTGTACGTATGTATGTATGTGTATGCATGTGTATGCATGTATGTACGTGTGCATGCATGTTTGTTTGTATGTATGTACGTATGCATGAATGTATGTATGTATGTATGTATGTACGTATGCATGAATGTATATATGAAACCCGACTATACAGCACGCAGAAGTGTAACGGTTTGCACTCATTGTTCTCTTTTCCCATCACTTGTATACATCTATGTACACACACACACACATACACACACACACACACACACACACACACACACACACATACAACTGCACCCACACAATCAAACTTAGTAACCCTGTAACCCTCACACTCAGACGAAGGCATAGACATATACAACTTTATCGACATATATGCCACCCACACGTCACCTGTAAATTTCCCATCATGCATTGCTGATGCAACAATTCCGCCATTTTTGTAAGTTTAGAACAAAAGAGCATAATTGCATTTCCACCAAATTTTAAATAAATTTCTTCCACATATTGTTTATTTTCCTAGATTATATTTAGTGTTTTCTTGCTCATTTCGGTTTGTTGTTTTTTCCTTTTACGTTTGTTTACATTCGTCAGTAAAATTTAAAAGAATCAGAATGAGTGATGAATCATGTGCGTGAGTTAAGATCAGATTGTGCTAGCAACGCTGAATGTAGAAAAGACATATCAGAAAAGAAAAAGAAAGAGTATAGAGGAAAAACGAGAGACACAGACAGATTGATAGGTATACAGGCAGGCACACAGATAAACAAAGAGTTGAATATAAAATTTAAATGGATAGACATATGAATAGTGAGAGTAAAAGATGGAAAGAAAAGGCGATTAGAAAATCGAGAGTTAAATATATAAATGAAACAGACAGAATAATAGACGGATAGATTGACAAATAGATGAATAAATGAAAAAATATTGGTAATTAAAGAGTTAAATAGATAGATAATAGGGAGAAAGAGAGAGAAGGTGAGAGATAAATTGATCGATTACTATTATAGATTGATAAAGCAATTGGTAGGTATATACGTACGCATATATATATATATATATATATATATATAGATATATATATATATTAACACTTATGTAATGTACACTCGAAAGAGAAAGAAGGGAGAGGGGGAGAGAGAAACAGAAAATGAAGAAGAAAGAGAGGAAGTGAGAAATAGAATAAGAGTGATAAAATAAAAGCAGAGCAAGAGAAGGAAAGACAAAATGAGAGAATAAAGAGACGAGAAGCGGATTGAAATCAGAAATAAAATGGAACAACATTGAATGTGATTTGAGATTAGCAGACGATATTTGAATGGCGGAGACTTGAATTTGAAATGTGAAACTGTCGGTACACATTGCTGTTTAATAGCAGGTTTTACAGAGAGAAGAATGTATCTTTATACCAAAATAAAACACAAATGAGGTTACATTTCCTGCGTTTCAACATATTTACAAAAATGTTATGAATGAAAATAAGGAGAATTTTTCTCTAAATATGTGATTAGTATTAAACTGTATATTGTACCGCTAACAATTGTTATGTAGTTAGTACTTGACTGTTTTGTACTACTAACTGTTATACCTTCGTATCTGGTCAGTATTACGCTGCAAATTATACTACTAAATCTTATATAGTTAGTATCTGACTATTTTGTAGAACTATTATATCTACATTTGTAGTTAGTATTTCTCTATATTTTGTACTAATCATCATTTTATGTCATCAGTGTTTCACTGTAGTTTGAACTCTTAGTTGTTGTATCCATCAATATCCGAAAGAAGTTATATTCCCCACCAGGTAAAGAAATCGAAATATCCGGACTTAGTCGACAAGGGCTGGAATGTGGCCTCATTCCTCATTGAAGTCGGCTGCCGTGGCTTTCCATCTTGATGAGTGCGTTATTTCAAGCAGAAGATAGGTCTGGAGCCCGGACAACTGAAGAAAGCCACCAAGGAAGTAGGCACAGCTGCTGAAACTAGCTCAAGATGGCTATGGTTGATAAGAGACCCCAAATGGAACCCTTCCGAAGGTGAAGACGAGCTCAGTCCTGGCTGGCCCCCACTCAAGTGAAGTGTACAAACTATGGAAGATAACACTTATGACCCTGAGACATCTGCTGACGATACGGAAGAGTCTCCAACAGTGAAATGGATTTGGAAGAGCTTGCAAGATCTCTGAGTAGCTCGTGCCGTTTCTGAGTGGGGCAAAGCATCTCTGGTATCTGTTTCGTCTCACCTACCAACCCATGTGATCAGTATTTCACTGCAGTTCGAACTTTTAGCTGTTATATCCTCCAATATCCGAAAGAAGTTATGAAACTATAAATATCTATCCGCGTGTATAAACGCCTTTTTATTGCATTTCGTTTTCCGTATAAGTTCTGGCTCGCCCAGCAATAAGATATATTGTACATAACGAAGCCATATTTAATATCCAAATATATTATTGAAATATGGACATTTAAAAAAATAAGCATATTTCCATTTTGTTTATTTGAGTTTGCAAAAACAAAGATAAATTCTTTGGAACTTTTGTTTCTGTGGTTGGTGAGTTAGAAGAGTTTTGTGTCACAAGTAATGAATCTAGCAAACAAACTGAATAAAAATGGTGGCATCTAATTTCATGGTAGTTGGTTGTTGTACCCTGTGGAACGACGTCACTTGGAATAGAAATTATGACATATAAATTTAGAAAACATAATAAACGGAATATAGCCAGTAAGATGAACGGACGCCAATATATTTTACGTTTTATATTGCTTGTAGCTATTTTTTTTCAGGGGAAGTAGTGGTGTTCATGAGTCACACAGATCCTCTAAGACTATGAAGGTCATTAGTGTTGATATTCAGCTGTAACATCTGAAAGCTGATACCGGTAAGAAGAAATTCCAGGGGTTTCACATTCAGGGGAAGCATGATTGGTTTTAGTGTTTGTGTGGGAGGAGACACAGAATGGGAGACGAAAGAAAGAGGAGGATTTTCGTGGAAGATGAGATTTTAAGGAGGTGATGTGTGTGTGTGTGTGTGTGAAGTTAAGCAAAGTTTGTGGTTATGGTGACCGATTAAGGGATAAAATATTCGTATTTCCTATCGGTATCAGTTAGCTGTGCTATCCCTGGGGCATGGGTATGCTGGCACACTATGCTCGAAGGGTACAGGTAACAACAAAATAAACAAAAGTTTATCAGGAGTCAAATTTAAATTATCAGAAAATGGAGAAAACTTTAGATCAACAACCAAACAAATTGGACCACTTCTGTAGATGGGTTTTTAATACAAAACATAACATTTCTGTGACATATATAAATATATTACATTGTTGGGTAACGATCCGGGGTAGGAGTACTGGATTCGAACGTAGAATACTGCAATTTATGTAAGGCGAGTCAGTGCTGGTCTGTTACTCTGTAGTTTCTGCGCCATTCTGCTACTTCTTTAGGTAAGTCGTGCTGGTCTAATCCAATTTGTTTGAAGAGTGGCGTATATATATTTATACGGGTGTGTGGAAAAATGAAAGAAAGTGGCGTATGTACATTTTGGTAGAAGTTATATAAATATATATATTTTTTTAAATAAGAGTTTATATTAGTTGAATGTTACTTAAAGTTTCGTGGCCGTGTGGGGTTGATGCACCTCGTCAGATGTCGGGAGAAGAGAGTGAGTCCATCTTATGCACCCACGAAATTTAAGTCATATGAAGCTGACTCAAAG
>NC_142941.1:49308739-49316239 GCF_046866305.1 Octopus bimaculoides | reverse complement strand
TAAGTCGATTCCACAATGAGAGATAAACATGATATTTGTAGATGAGACATTATAAAGATGTAAACATGGCGGCACCTGTAGGTCGAACATCACAAACAAATAAATATACTCTCTCACTGACACACATATATTGCTCTTATTAGTATATTTGTATCATCATCATCATCATCATCATCATCATCATCATCATCATCATCATCATCATCATCATTATTATTATCATTATTTTTTCCTTTCAATTTTATTTCCATTTGTTGTCGAGTGTCTTCGCAACACCTAGATCAAAGAAACTTACTGTATACATTGGTATTTTTATAATAATAATAATAGTAATATTTTTAAAAGGATTGACGTAACTCTTCACAACGGTAAACAGTCAAAACGAAGAGCGTGATCGATTCAATTCTAAGATATTTTATTAGTTGAATGATATTTCAACAGTTAAGTCTGCCTTTGTCAAGTTCAAAATAAGAAGTGATAAAAATTCAAAATTACAGAAATTTAAACGTAAAGTATGAACGAGAGCAACCAGCGTCCACACGTTGATGGAATGACATCCTCAGTTTTTAAGTTACAATTTTATAAAAGGCGAAAAGAAAAAGACGGAGAAAATAGAAAAAAGAAGACGACAGAAAAAAAGGAAAGAAAAAGAGAGAAAGAAGAATATTTAATCAAGCAGTTTTGTATAAATTTGATGATATTCTCCTGTCATCTTATTCCTCCAGGGCGTGATGTTAATAACCCACAAACATATTTCTCCTCATACATTCTGAGAAGTGAAAGTGGGGCAGATTCAGAATATTTTCTAAGAATATGCACTTTCAAGTCTTCTTCAAAATTGCAGCCGCTTGAAACGAAATGTTCAGCAAGTTCTGTCGAACTACTGTTATTGTGCCCGACGTCGAATCTGTGCCCATTAAACCTTTTGTTTAATCGTTCTGTTGTACAACCAACATAAATCAAGTTGTGTTTCGTGCATTCTGCAGCGTACACCAAATGGGAATCTTTACATGTTCCACCGTCTGTATAAATCGTAACATTTCTGTTATGATTTCTGATGGAATTCACTTCCCTCATGTTGTTGCACAATGAACACGGCTTACCTCTCTTGCGGCTGTTCTTTAAGGTACAGCGTGCAGATACTCCTATGTTCGTTTTCTTGGAGTCAGATATAGAGGTCAATAATTCTCTTCATTGACCACAACCTTCGTATTTCCCACTTTATTATTATTATTATTATTATTATTATTATTATTATTATTATTATTATTATTGAGTGAGAGAGCAGTGCATGCCATCAAAGTGACACTGGGGTACAATTATACGAAGCCCAGTACACCCATCATGACTACCTGTCTGATAAGGGTACACAACCATATGTGCACGACATGAGGGATCTCATATCAAGATAAACAGCGTATGACTGCAGGTAGGGGGCAGTTAGAATTTTCTTCTTCAGGTCGAGTAGCCCATCACGCTCAAAAGGTCCCTGAATAAGGGTTGTTTAAGGATGATGAACAAAACACCCATGTTTCCAAAGGTGAATTATCCAAACCCCAAAGAATTCCTCTCAACACATGTCTATGATGCTCCCCCACTACTTCTGCTCATGATCAGAGATGCACATATCATCAGCCACCAAGAGACATGTTCAACTGGTTAAGGTCAAACAACTGACAAGCAAATCTGTGGTATTAAGCAGAATATTTGCCGTAGCCCATCTTTTATACAAAGACAAAACAATGTACATGATATCACTTTCAATCAGTAAGGTCAGAAGCCATGAGAGGCATTATTATTATTATTATTATTATTATTATTATTATTATTATTATTATTATTATTACTATTATCATTATTATTATTATTATTATCATCAATGTTGTTGTCGTTATTGTGCTTGTTGGTGTTACTTTTGTTGTTGCTGCTGTTTCTGCTACTGTTTATTAAATTATCAGTTTCTCTAATTAAAATATGTCCATCTTTTGTATGCTGATGACATCACTGTCATTGTTTGTCGTCAAGGATGATAATGTTAATGTAGCAGTAGCAGTAGTAATAGCAACAGTAGTTGTTGTTGCTGTTGCTGTTGTTGTTGTTGTCGCGGACGATTTGTTTACAGTTAACAAAAGACGCCTTAAGGTCATCCTTGTTTGTTGTGGTTGTTGTCAAGTGTTATTGCTGCTGCTGCTGCTACTGCCCTTGCCACCGCCGCTGCCGCCGCTGCCGCCGCTGCTGCAGCTGTTGTTGTTGTTTAAAAATATTCATTAGTGTAGCTCGGTCAATCAATTAAATGTTTTATCCATTCAGAACCTAAATTGCTTCAGTTGAATTCGAACTAATATTCTTCATTTCTTTTTTTTTTTTTTTTTCAAAGACGATATCGTTACATTTTAGATAAACTTATTAAAAATTCCATTTAAAGACTTTTGAAAATGAAACCAGACACACAACGCCCACCCACCCACACACACACACACGCATGCACATTCACATGTACATATATACACAGATACACGGACACACATACATCCACACATCCACAACATACTTTCATGTCCATGTACGTCGAGATATAGACATCCAAATTGATACGAAAATTTATCAACCACACATACAAAGTCATATGTGTGTGTGCGTGTGTGCGTGAGACTGTATGTGTGTGTGTGTGACTGTATGTGTGTGTGTGTGTGCGCGCGCGCCTGTCTGTGTGTCTCTGTATGTGCACATATATTCATATATTACAATAGCAATATTTTTCAGCATTTTTTATTGTTTTGTTTACGATTGTTTTTTTTTCTTTTATAAATAATTTTCCATTGATGTTGATGATCTTGTGGTTGTTGAATTTAGGCTCAATGTAGTTGCTATTACTGCAGTTGTTGTTGTTGTTGTTGCTGCTGCTGCTGCTGTCGTTATCCGTTTTCCTTTTGCCTGTCTTTATTTCCTGTCATAATTGGGAATATTTATGCTCTTGCAAAACATAGGATATAATAATAATAATAATAATAATAATAATAATAATAATAATAATAATAATAATAACAATCACAATAATAATAAGACGTTGGGGAATGTGCAAGGATGGAATATTTATTACATGGTGGAGGGATTTAAATGGAGCAGATGGAATAAGGAAAAACAGTTGATGCGATGTGATGAAGGAAAAGTCCTGAATAAGGAGGAGAATGGCGAAGGGGGTAAGGCAGAGGGATGGTGGCGTCACACAGATTCTCAGATAAATTAGTAGAGTGAAGCATACACGGCTAAATAAGGACGCAGAAGCGATTGTTAGAAAGAGAGGGAATATTGAATAAGAGCTGAGGCTGAATCTAGTTGAGAGAGAAGGAACATACAACATAGCAAGGATATCTGGAAGGATCCAGAAATTGATAAAATCCTCGAACGACGTTGTTGCAGAGAATGGCCAGCGACATTTGATGCAGCAGCCATTCCAACTTGCAGGGTTCGTTTCTTCGACAGGCCGCCGTTGTCCCTATTTTGTGGAGGAAATCGGTAGTGTGGGGTCCTAGAACACCTGATGTCTCGACGGCGACCGCCATAAACCGATAGCGGCCGGTCAAGCCCCCATATTTTTTTTCTCTCCTTTGTGTTAAGGGTGACAACACCAGGGCTTGCAACCGATGCTGTAAGGTTGGAACCGAGGGTCATGTCATTGTACGTCGCGTCCCAGGCTGGAGATCTACCTCCCTCGAATGGGAAGAGGGTTAGTGCGACGGGTCTATGAATAAAACATTCTTTTCTACTCTAGGCACAAGGCCCGAAATTTTGGGGGAGGGGGCCTGTCGATTTGATCAACCTCGGTACTTAATTTATCGACCCGGAAAGTATGAAAGGCAAAGTCGACCTCGGCAGAATTTGAACTCAGAACGTAAAGACAGGCGAAATACCGCTAAGCATTTCGCCCGGTGTGCTAACGTTTATTATTTCTTTACTGCCCACAAGGGGTTACACACAGAGGGGATAAACAAAGACAGACAAACAGATTAAGTCGATTATATCGATCCCAGTGTATAACTGGTACTTAGTTAATCGACCATTAAAGGATGAAAGGCAAAGTCGACCTCAGCGGAATTTGAACTCAGAACGTAGCGGCAGACGAAATACCGCTAAGCATTTCGCCCTCCGTGCTGACGTTTCTGCCAGCTCGCCGCCTCAGGAATAAAACATTTCTTGTCAATAAGTGATGGAGATTTGAGTACAAGAAACAACAGTCAGATTGAGAAGTTAAAGAAACTTTCATTTTAATTCAGATCTGATATCAAAACATTAATTATTTAGCATTAGACATTTATGTCAGAATGAGACGACGTCAGCCATTTCTATAAAACATATATGAAACTGATAAAAGACAACAGAACAATGAGGTGTGTGTACGAGAGGAATTACAAAGGAGTGTCACAGATGATATAGGTAAATTAAAAATCGAATAGAATATCAGAAATAAGATAACGGGCATAAATAATTTAAGAAGAAGTATAAGTACACGAATGCTAGAAATAAATGCAGTAATAATATGTATAAATATTGTAACAATAGGCACAATTACCTTAATGGAAGACAAAGATACAAATAACAGGTACTCACTAATAATAGGTATAAATATACTAATAGTATATATATATATATATATATATATATATATATATATATATATATATATATATATATACATACATACATATATATATACACACACACACACACACACACACACACACACACACACACACACACACACACACACATATATATATATATATATATATATATATATATATATATATATATATATATATATATATATATATATATATATATATATATATACATACATGTATATATATACCGGTTTGACCATCAGCATAAAGAAGGCGAAAATAATCTACCAACCTTTCCCTGCTCCTAAACAAATTCGAGGGGTCAAGCAGAGGCCACGGGTTCACAATTTTCCTGACACTCCTACACAGGTTGATGGGAAAAGCCTAAATTATGTGAAGTCATTTACATATCTTGGTAGTAAAGTGAATTTGAGTGCTTCCCTTGATGGTGAAATCGTCAACCGTCTTGCAAAGGCAACCAAGGCATTTGGCAAACTCCGTCCTCGCCTATGGAATGAAAGGGGCATCAAACTTGACACCAAAGTACAGGTCTATAAAGCAGCCGTTCTTACTACTCTCTTGTATGGCTCAGAATCGTGGATTCGCTATAGACGACACATGAACCAAACAGACGTCTTCCACAAAGACTGGCTGAGGACAATCTGCGGTTATTCACTAAAAGACAAAGTTTCTAACGCCGACTTGTTTATCAAGTGTAAGATTGGTGGAATTAAGAGCTTCCTTATACAATCACAATTGCACTGGGCTGGCCATGACGTCAGAATGAGTGACGAAAGAATACCCAAAGTCCTAATGTACAGCCAGCTTGAGAGTGGGCTCAGGAATGTTGGTCGACCATGGCTCAGATATAAGGACAAGTTGAAGAGTAACCTCTCAGAGATGAAGATAGCTCACAACACCTTTGAGCGAACAACCTTGTAACGAACAAAATGGAGATCGTTGTGTCAAAATGGTGTTAAAAACTTTGTTGCAACCAGCATTAACAGGCTTTGGGGTGCAAGGCAAAGGAGAAAATCTACTGCAAATATAGGACCTGCACTGACCTTTGTGGCCTTCTTTGCAAATCGTTGGTGGGTCTTAAATGTCACATTCGCCATAAGTATTATGATTGACAAAGAAAGAGTAGGTTGTCGGAGCCTCATACGTCGAAACCGACGGGAGAGTGCTTCAGGTATATATATATATATATATACATTCGTTTTGCAAGATTCTTGATGTGAAATCGTGTGTTGAAACAGATATTGTTGTATTTGGGGATGGTCATGTTGCCAGTTTAGCCAATAAAAACACACGCACTATATATTTGGTGTTAATTTGCTTCAGCTTTATTTTATTTTTTACATTAATCTTATTTCGGCCAGAGTTCCTTCGTCACACTTCTGTGACCTCATCAGTGGCCCTTTGCTTTCTTCTTCCTTATTTGTGTGTCTTTCCTTACTAACGATCAGCCATTTTGAAGACCCAGAAGGGTACTCGTTGTTAACCCTGCATGAGCATCCTGCCTTTGCTCTAGGCTTGGGGTTGCTTACTAATATCTTTTTAATGCTGGGCGCACAACGGAAAGAGACCCTTAAGTTTCATCTATTAAACAAACATCTGTATCAGGGCGACTGTGCCAAGCGTCTCTCCACTAATCTTAGGAATATTATTATTATTACAATTATTATTATCATTATTACTACTATTGAAATTGTTGTTGTTACTGTTGTTATTCGGTCCATTAACTCAGAAATACGTTACATCGGGATCTATAAAAGCGAGGGTTTATTATATATATACATATACGTAAGTATCTATGTATATGTGTGTGTCTGTGTGTGTGTGTTTATATTTGTGTGCGTTAGTGTATGCGTGACTTTGTGTGTGCATGTCTTTGAGTGTGTAAGTGTGTGTGTGTGTGCACATATGTCTGCTTATAATTCTAATCACGAAAACTAATACCTTTACCAATAAAAAGACGTCTTAAAATGCTTAAAATGCAATTCTTTGCGTTATTTGAATATCTCTATTCACAATCAAGCATATTCTAACCATATTTCATTAGCGTATTCCATACATTTACTTAGTCATGACAAACATGTGTGTTTGTTCATTGACATATGTGCGTACACACACACACACGCACACACACACACACACACACATATGCATACATACACTGACACAAAAATATATACGCATGTAAAAGTGTGTGTGTGCGTGTGTGTGCGTGAACATGCATATGGGTAAGTATGGTGGATAAAATTTCATGTTACCTATGTGTCTAAGTTTCACCTGACGGCTTATTCCATTAGTCGTATAAACCGCCAGGAGAAACTCGATGTCCCACTCAATACGATATTAATAATAATGATAATAATAATAATAATAATAATAATAATAATAATAATAATAATAATAATAATAATAATAATAATAATAAAAATTTCCTTTTACTTCTAGTATCCAGACGCCCGATCAGTAATTATTCTTCTGTTATTCTTAAAATTGCTTTAAAATAATAACTTTAATTATATGTGTGTGTATGTGTGTGCATGTGTGTGTGTATGTGTGTGTGTGTGTGTATGTGCACATATATAAAATACATTTAATATATGTTTGTGTGTGTGTATGTATGCACGTTTTTACGTATGTATATACTATATCATATACATATACAAACATACATATATTTATCTATATACATATAGATCTCCCTCTCACTTTCTCTCTCTCTCTCTCTCTCTTTATATATATATATATATATATATATATATATATATATATATATATATATATATATATATCTTTTAACTTCCTTTGTCCTCTACCTCTGTATTTCTATTTCTCTCCATGAAAACTTTTAAAAAGAAACAAG
>NC_142941.1:49256239-49298739 GCF_046866305.1 Octopus bimaculoides | reverse complement strand
ATTTTTTTTATCTATTTTATTGACTAATGCAGTCTACAAGGTATTTCTAAATTATATAAGTATTATATATATATAATAATTAAATTATTTATTATGCGCTTTCTGGCGTTTTGCTTTGCACATAACCTCCCGTCTATGGAAAAATTGTCTTGCATGAAACTAGTCAGCGGTGCCAAAAAACGGTGTGAATCGCTGCACTAGGCGATCCGTATGGAGGAACTAAATATACAAGTTGCGCACTCTGGATCTTCCCTGAGACAAAATTCCTATCTGGGAATCGATATGTGCGGCAGCAATGTAAACACTCAGACCAACTAGCCCCAATTATGCAGACGTGTGTTGACGGACTTTAGTAAAGCATTTAATAACAGAAGAAAATCTATCGGAGGTAACTTCTGTAAACTGAACATCCTCGTTAAAGAACGCAATAATATAAACAAATTATCCTATTAATCACTGACACCATAAAAAAAAAAACAGAAAACGAAATGTTTGGAAATATGAGGAACTAGTAACTTGTTATTTATAAATCAAATCCCGTCAAAAACAACAGACAAGATATGTGTGACCTTAATAGATTAATGTAACTTTACTAATCGGCGCACCACATTCCCACATATCTGTGGAGATTGGTTCGAGGCTAGCACTACAATTTCTTTTCATTAGATATTTTGAAATATTAACAGATAAAGTAAAAGTGAAAACCGTTCGTTTGCTTTTCTTTCCATTCTTGCATTTTAAACTAAGAGCTTTCTAAAACACTTCCCCTATTCCAGAACCCTTCGTGTAAACTGTACCTCGTTTATACACGCACAAACACATACATCATTTCGTTTCAGTCACGACTTTGATTTGTTCTATTTTCGGTCGAATTGTTTGATTACGTAAACAAACCAACACCGGTTTCCAACGGTACATTTTACATGCCGATATATACGTATCTGTTCCTCCATTGATCGGATCAACTGGAACCCTTGACGTCGTAACCGACAGAGTGCCAGTATATATGTATACATATATATATATATATACATATATATATATATATATATATATATATATATATATATATATATATATATATATATATATATATATACATAGAGAGAGATAGAGAGAGATAGAGAGAGACTGATATATATATATATATATATATATTGATAGAAAGATACATACATACGAAAACAAAATTAATTTCACTTCTAAAAAGCAATTTGCATTCTACTGAAAACTTCAACATATCGGCATAGTAACATCGGTCTAACTTCAGTCTAACTTTAGTCTAACCTGAGTCTAACCTTCATAAAAAAAAAGAAAAGAAATCACTAAGTTTCGCAACTATAAGAAGACGACGTAGAAATGTTGAAAGGCAACGGGAAGATCTTCAGGTAAAAGGAGGGGAAAAAACCATAGAGATCAACTTTAATGACACAGAACTTATAGTGAAATAAGGGCGTATTTTATACTTGCTATAACAAGAATAATAGGAGAAATTGGAATTGACAAGAGGGCAGAGTTGGCCCCGAAAAACTGCGCTATTGAGGACATTTGGGATTTTGAGATTGATTCTTGAGTGTTGAGTGTCTTCCAAGATAGATTAACGTGAGGGTAGGAAAGGCTATAATTTGTGGAAAGAGGAGACCCAGTGTGAGTCCTCACGGAACCAAGCAGAGCAAATAAGACCGAGAGCTCTGAAGGGTACAAGGATAATGATGATGATGATGATGATGACGACGACAGCAACAACACTAATAAAATCTATAAAGTATCATATCACATTTAAGGAAAAGATGTAATTGTATGTATGTGTGTACATATATGTGTATATGTGTGTGTGTGTGTGTTTACATACACACACGTATATGGGAGTGTATGTGTGTATGCCTGCATCTATCTAATATATATATATGCATGTATATACATGCATATATGTGTGTATATATATATGCAGACACACATGTATATGCAAGTGTATGTATGTATGTATGCATCTATCTATCTATCTATATATCTTTCTTTATATATATATATATATATATATATATATATATATATATATATATATATATATATATATATATGTATGTATATATATATATATAATATCAATTCAAATAAACGAATAAAAACGGACATGAGATGAAAGGAGAGGATTTGACGTTTCAAGCGTAATTCTTCGTCAGAAAGGAGAAAGGGAAAAGTTCAAAGACGGAAAACAAATCACCAATGTGTAGTTTACATTGCTGAGGTGACCGGAAGTAGAAAGATATATATATATATATATATATATATATATATATATATATATATATATATATATATATATATATATATATATATATATATATATACAACAGATTTACAATATCGAGTGGTGATGGACTATAACCACAGACCCTGTCACAGGAAAACTCAGAGACGCAGAGTTCTTTACTAATCTAAATAATATTGTTGGCTTGGTGTACTAACAGAGAGCTTGTAAAGTATTTTGCGTGGACTGATAATCCTTCGTACATCGGCAACATTCACTAATTCCTGAAGTGGGGTTCATAACCCTGAAATATTAAATGCAGGGTGGGTCACCATTAATTCATATGTCTGTTTTCTTGTGATTTACCTTGGATTTATTTCGCATTGTTCCGGCTTTACCCACGAATTTTATATAACATATTCCACACAATGCTTCATACTAACTATTCCATTATAATATATATATATATATATATATATATATATATATATATATATATATATAGAGAGAGAGAGAGAGAGAGAGAGAGAGAAAGAGAGAGTAAGAGTGAGAGAGAGAGCTAGCTAGATAAATAGAGAGATTGGTATATGCATGTATACAAACATATATACATTCATGCAAATATATATGTGATTATATTATACTCATTTATTGTGCTTTTAATTATTAATTTTTCTATATGTGACAGTGGATTTTCATCGATGAGTTCATGAACCTTGGTTCTTTTCCTTAAAACTATATATATATATATATATATATGTATATATATATATATATATATATATATATATATATATATATATATATATATATATATATATATATATATATATATATATATATATATATATATATAAGAGCACGTGTGTTTGAAGAGGTTTAACGAAAGCGCTCACACACTAGAAAAAACTTCCCAAAAAAGGTTAGTAACGTCCTCATAAAAGATTTCACGACATTTAAAAAAAATAATTTACGCTTCAAAAACTGTATTAAGTAACCCTCATAAACTTTCAAATGTATATATATATATATATATATATATATATATATGTACATCGCTGTAACTTAATTTCGGACCATGCCATCACTTGACTGATCATAAAGATGAACAGCGCAGATATAGTTTTCCATTCCTTCTAAGGAATCCACACTGTTTTGCACAGATGTGGTAACGATGGGTGCCTCTTGCAACAGGTGTTCACAAAGCTTACCATTCCGCCATTCCATCATGGAATTTTTCTTTCTCGGTTACGACCCGCCATAATATGCAACAATAAAAGAGATGTTAAAGTTCAAACGAAGCCTGTGCCAGAAGCTTTTTAAAACGGTGCAAGTAAAGGCCTTGCACAGGACCAATTCCACTCGATAAGTAACGAAAGTATTTTCCCCGATAGAAGAACTCGTCCACGTCATCGGATGCAAACGAAGTCACAGGTGACGCACCTGAGTTTTCCTTCTAGAAAGGTGCCTAAACATGATCTAGGGTGTCTCATGTCCAATTCTTGGATGGCCATTGACTCTTCTGAGTTCAGTCACCTTTTGACCGGTTTCATATTTTGTCCTGCAGAATAAAAACCGTCCTTCTAACCAAGGGGGCTTGGAGGGGTTTTGCCGACGGTCCTACTGTGCGACTGGTTACAGCTGGGTTGCATGTTACCAGTAGCACTAAGAGTGCCCTGACATAATTTACATACATACATACATACATACATGTATACATAAATACACAGATATATGCAGACAGGCAGGCAGGCAGGCAGGCATACATATATACACACTTGTTTGTGTTAGTGTATATGCGAGTGAATGAAAGAGAATGAATGGGAACGTGAGAGAACGAGGAAGAGAATTCCAATAAAAAACCACGGAGAAAATTCCTGGCTAAAAGTCCCGGGGAAGGGTGTGGTACAGTACAAAGCAGCGAAATAAGTTTCGAAACAAAATTGTTCAGCAATTAGATAAGAATCCGCAAAGTAATAAATATCAACGATGCAACCCAAGAAAAATTCCGAAAAAAACATCCCCTTAAAACGCAGTCTTTAGGTTAAACAACTAGTTACGAAAAAAAAAAAAGAAAAAGAAAGAAAAGAAAAAGAAGAAAAGAAAAAAGGAAGAAAAAGGAAAAGAAAAAAGTTTCTATGAAATCTTTTCAGAAATACCAGTTAAATGATTTCTAAACTGAAAACTTCATTAAAAAAATATTGCATGCAATAAAGAGTAATTTTGTTAGAAAGAACGAAAGAACTTTGGTAAAAGAAGAAAGTAAGAAAAGAAAAAAGAAGAAAATGTAGAAAAATTAGTGAGGCAACATTTATTATCAGTGAAAAGTCTTGATCGGTTTGCAAAGTAAAAATATTTCTTACCTCTCAGACGATATTCTTCAAAGTCCATTGTATTTTCTTCAACAGACGATAGTTGGTAACTTTCTATCTTATTTTTTCTCTCCTTATTTACTGAAGATGTTGATGTTGTATTTGGTGTTGCTGCTACAGTATTTATTGATGGTGGTGGTGGTGGTGGTGGACGTTATTGGCGAGTTTAGATATTCCTGTCAGGCCACTCCGTTGGGAAAATGTAATATGGTTTCCCGCTCCACGGAGAGAAAAAAATACCACGTTGTCGTCTGCTACGTTTGGTTGGTTAGCGGAAGGAAAAGAGGCGACACTTGATTTTTACCTATGAATATATATATATATATATATATGTATGTATGTATGCATATATATAAATACATATACACATATATACACACGCACGCGCGCACACAGACGCTCATATACACACACTCATGCACACACATACATACACATACACTCATACACATAAACACACGATTATGTATACACGCACAGATTCATGCATGCATACACACAAAACACACACACACACACACACAATCACAAACATATTCACACACACATGGACACGGACATTTTCCCACACACCCACACACACGCACGCGCATCAGTCCATCCACACACGCAGGCGCATAAACGCTGAAGCAAACGCACACACACACACATGCATACACGCAAGCGAGTCCAACCAAACGCACATACGTACACGAAGACAGAGGCGCGTGCGCACGCAATCGCACATACACATAGACCTCCTCTTACAAACACACACATACACATGAAAACAAACGCAGTCGTACACACACTAACACAGCCGTACGCATATATAATCACAGATACAGACAGACATCATTATATAAATGTATGGATATAGAATTTATCAATACGTACACACAGACACAGACACACACACAGACACACACACGCGCGTACGCGCGCGTGTGTGTCAATATTTAAATAATTCAGTAATTTAATGTTAGGAATAAACAAGTGATTATCTTCAAAGATCCACACACACACACACACACACACACACACACACATTCTTTTATTCGTTTACTTGTTTGAGTCGTTTTGACTGCGTCCATGCTGGAGCACCACCTCTAGTCGAACAAGTCGACCCCAAGACTTATTCTATCAATCTCTTTGGTCACACTGCTAAGTTACGGTGACGTAAACACACAAACATCGATTGCCAAGCGATGGTGCGGGGGTAGGGGTGGGGGAGGACCAAACACAGACACACAAATACGACGGACCTCTTTCAGTTTCCGTCTACCAAATCCACTCACAAGGCTTTGGACGACCCGAGGATCTAGTAGAAGACTCTCGTCCAAGGTGCCACGCAGTGGGACTGAACCTAGAACCATGTGGTTGGTAAGCAAGCTTCTTACCACAAGGCCACGCCTATATATTCATACACACACACACACACACACACACACACACACAAACACACATATACGAGGAGGTACGCAAAAGAAACCGGAATTTTGCAATATTATATTTTATTCACTTAGTTTTACATGTTTACACCATTGCCGCCTTCAAAGTATTCTCCATTTGAAGCAACGCATCGGTCCAGGCGCGTTTTCCTCTCTTCGAAACAGTCCTGGAACTCTTGCGAAGTGATGCCTTTTAACGCCTCTGTCCTGTTTTTTAATATTCACCTCTTACACATCTGCAAAACATTTTCCTTTAAGGACTTTTTTTCATTCGGGAGAACAGAAAAAAGTCGCAGGGAGCAAGATCGGATGGGTAAGCGAGGTCATGCCACTTTTGGCAAAAATTGTCTCATTCTCAAGGGGGGGGGGGGGGGGTGCAGGCACATTGCGGTGGTAAAACTAAACGAGGAGGAACGAGTTCTGACTGTGTGGACGATTCTTTTCGCATTATGAAACAAATCATCATTGTCTTTGAAATTAGCCTTCACTTGACGCGCTGATGGGGGACGTGGGGACATTGAATGCTTCCCCTGACCTGATCACTGCTTCGTTTCCGGGTCGTAGCCATAGCAACCAGCTTTCCTCACCAGGGATGACCTTCGGAAAAAGGTTCGGATTGACTTCCAATTATTCTTTCAGTTCACGAAACGCATTCAGTCCTGGCTGCTTTTGATCTTCCGTTAGCAAGCGAGGCACAAATTTTGCTGCAAGTCATTTCATTCGCAATTCTTTGCTCAGAATTCGTTGACAGAAGCTTCAGGACACACCAGTCATATCAACAAATTTGTCGATTGTTCGGTGACGGTCCTCCAAGATAAGTTCATGAATTTTCAGAATGTTTTCACTCGTTCGAGGGGTTGACGGTCGTCGTGAATGAGATTGGTCTTCAAGTGACGAGTGACCATTCCTAAAGCGTGAAAATCACTCGTAAACTTGTGTTTTGCTTATGGCTTATAAGCTGTTCGAAGCATGACAACTGTTTCGGACGCCGTTTTCTCCAGCAGAGAACAGAATTTCATGGAAGCGCGCTGTTCCTTCGTTTCAGCCATCGCAAAATTCGACGAACAGGGGAGAAACACGTGGCAGTACGACTTCAGTCGACGATTCCGGTTGGCGAACTGATGCCTGAGGGTTGCATCAAGTGGCGTCTAGCAGCGTAAGTCTGAACTACAACTATTATTTTAATAAATGTCCATTGTCCTGAAATCTTTCATCACACATCTGTGACCTCTTCAGCGACAGTTTTCGTTTTCCTGTGTGTTCTTACTCCACTTACTCCATCCTGTTCTTCGAAGGTGTGTATCCTTATGTACGCATGCGTTTGTGTCCTTGTTTGTCTGTTTAGCGGGGTGGGGTGCGTGCGTGTCTGTACCATAGTTGATATGCTAAAATATTAATCATATTTGGTAATAAAACCGATCTGAAACAAGGAGCTTCAACAGAGTTAAGAATAAATAAAGAAGAAGAGCCTAGAGAAGGAAAAGGGAAAAGTTGAATATGGTTGTCACCATAGCATTTTGCTTGTGTGTCTCTTTGGGACGTCCCAAAGAGATACGCAAGCAAGAAAGAGAGAGAGAAAGAGAAGAGGAGAGAGAAAGAGAAGAGGAGAGAGAAAGAGGAGGGGAGAGAGAGCGGTCCTGAGACAGAGTGAGCGAGCGAGCGAGAGAGAGAGAGAGAGAGAGAGAGAGAGAGAGAGAGAGACGTCAACTCGGCTGTTTGACTAAAAGCTTCCTACGTATTCCAAGTGTTCTGCCTTCGATGTGCGAAATTTGGTAAAAAGACGCTGTGCACGAAAATAAGTGTGTGTGTGTGTGTGTGTGTGTGTGTGTGTGTGTGTGTGTATGTGTGTGTGTGGGTGTGTGTATGGGTGTTCCGCAAATTAACGATTCGGCCGATTACAAGAGAAATCAATTGCAAACTTGTATGAAGAACTAGCAACAATATGTTGAAAACTATTTACAACAATGCATTTTCACACCCTTCGTAGCAATAAGGCTTTTTTAAAAAATAAAGGTAGGCGGAATTGGTCGAAGATAAAATTTGTTAAGATATTTGATCTTTGTCAGTCTGTCAATAAACCGATTGAGCAAACGGAACCATAAGTTCATCTCTAATATACATCAGAAACAGCTGTTTCTGATGGACAAGTAAACAAATATGTAAAAACTATGACGTAAGTCTTTTCGTGTGTGTGTGTACATATATATATATATATATATATATATATATATATATATATATATATATATATATAGGGGAGAATGTACGAAAAAACAACAACAGACGAGGACAGGTGGTGTAAATAACAAAAGGATGTATTAGTATGACGCTCGGGAATACGGAAAGTCTTTGACGTTTCGAGCTACGCTCTTCAACAGAAAGAGTACGGAGACAGGGAGAAAAACAAGGAGAAAAAAAATTGAATAGTGTTCAGTCAACGGTCAATCATAATGTCTATATATATAATGTATCTATATATATATATATATATATATATATATATATATATGTATATATATATATATGTATATATATATATATATGTATGTATATATGTATGTCTATATATATAATGTATCTATATATGTATATGTGTGTGTGTGTGTGTGCGTATATATATATATATATATATATATATATATATATATATATGTATGTATGTATATATTTGATTAATAAATTCAAAAAAGGGATAGTAATGCCCTTACATTGGGACCTCCTCTGATGTGTGGCATTTGGTCAATGAGGGAGTTTGATGCTGCTGCCCTCATCTGTGTTTCCTGCCGTGGGGTAAGCTGGTCTGGAAAGAGATCCAGTTTTGTTTTAAAGACACTTACGTCCACACCATGCAGGTCTCTGGGTCATTTTGGAATGATATTAAAAAGCTGTGGGCCCTTGAAGCCCAAGCTGTTGCAATATCTTGTCCTGTATTTTGATGGCGATGCTGGGATCTTTGGCACTATGCATTGGCACCCCGTTCTGCAGTTTGAATAACTTTCAATGCCAAAGTTTGGTACATGGCCTTCTAGGATTTTCCAGATATATATCCTTGCATATCTCTCCCGCCTTCGTTCCAGGGAGAAGAGTTTTAATTCTTCCAGTCTTTCCCAGTAGCTGACATGTTGCATCGAGACGATTTTCTTGGTGTAGCTTCGTTGGATTGCTTCGAGTTCCACCGTTGATTTTTTTTATTGTGTGGTGACCATAGTTGGGAGCAATAGTCTAAGCGGCTGAGGACGTATGTCCGCCGAAGGATCATCAATGTCTCCTTTTCTCTTGTTCTGAAAGTTCGGAGGATCCAGCCAGCCAGCCGTCTGCATTTTATTACCAAATTGGTAAAATGCACTTGAAAAGATCCATCATTGCTCATGTCAATGACCAGGTCACGCACTGATTTGGATTCAGGGATTTCAGTTCCTCCTGGGCCAGTGTATCCTGTCTGCATGTCGTTTAGCTTTGTGCGTTGGTAGCGCAGAGCCTGGAATTTTTCTGCATTAAACTGCATGTTGTTGTCCTCAGCCCACCTGTATATTGCATCCAACAGCCGTTGCAGATGTGCAATATTACCAGGATTTTGTATTGTCCGAGAGACTTTTGTGTCATCTACAAGGGTAGCGACACACGGGTAGCAAAGGGAGCGATCTGAGCAGCCGAGGGTATGTCTGAGAGGGCCACTATGAACAGGAGTGGCTCCAAGACAGTGCCCTGTGGAACACGACTTGCTATTTGCGTTTCTTTGGAGGTGGCCCCGTTTATATGCGTGTATATATATATATATATATATATGCATGTATATATATATATATATATATATATATATATATATATATATATATATATATATATATATATATATATATATATATATATATATATATGTATATATATATATATATATATATATATATATATATATATATATATATATATATAAATAATAATAATAAAGGAGTTACGACGCAAAAACGTATAAATTCAAAAGAACATATTTATCTTCTTCAATATATATTGTTATATATATATATATATATATATATATATATAAAGTGTAGTATATTGCCACTTAAGTGTGGCTGACCCCTAGGGGTGGATGTTACTGTTGCTTTTGGAAAAGCAACAGTAACATCCACCCCTAGGGGTCAGCCACACTTAAGTGGCAATATACTACACTTTATCGTGCAGTTACTGTTAATACTTCATTTAGAGAATTAACATTGCTTGTTTTCACCTTTTCAATATCAGTGAAGAATGCCACTGGAAAAGAAGATATAAGGTCTGCCAGGTTTTTCTCTCTCACCAAGGTCATCAGCTGTCGAACGCCGACGAAGGGAAATAACCCTGAAATCCGGATACGTTCGTGCTGCTGGCCGAGGTGAGAGGGATAACTCCCTTGGCAAACAGGACACAGTCGTGTGTCGATAAGCCAGCTGGAAGAGATGTCCTCCTGGGGCTAAAAGCAACAGTAACATCCACCCCTAGGGGTCAGCCACACTTAAGTGGCAATATACTACACTTTATCGTGCAGTTACTGTTAATACTTCATTTAGAGAATTAACATTGCTTATATATATATATATATATATATATATATATGTATGTATGTATATATATATGTATATATGTATATATATATATATATATATATATATATATATATATATATATATATATATATATATATATATCACGTCCTCACTTTGTTGTTTTTTTGCTTTTTTGTTATTGTTTTTTTTTAACTATATATATATATATATATATATATATATATATATATATATATATATATATATATATATATATTTATATATATGTGTGTGTGAGTGTGTGTGTGTGTGTGTGTGAGTGTGTGTGTGCGCGCGCGCGCTCTGAAATACCACCCACAACAAGTCACTTTCAGGGTACTTGACCATTTAACATCCTACTACTATCATGGTACTCCCGCATTCTTCTTCTTCTTCTCTACCAAGAATTCACAAAGACCTCGAACCCACAAGAGTAAAGAAGAGAGACGGATACAGGCAGAAACAAGGAAAATGCCCCTTGTATTTGAATACTATGCAAATATTCTTTTAAAATACATTTCATTTAATTTTTCCAAAATTTAATTCTTTTCCATACTTACAGTTGAAAAAATCTCAATGACTGAAACCGGGACTGAAATGTATTTTAGAAAATTATTTTACCATTTTCTACCTTGACTTTTTTTCTATATATATCAACTCGTGTGTTCCTTTTCAACCTTCTACATATGTATATATATGTGTGTGTATATATATATATATATATATATATATATATATATACACACACACAATGTGTGGCTTGCGTATATATATGTGTGTGTGTGTGTGTGTGTGCAGGTCACATATTTTCCGTCTTCAAAATTCCCTCGCAGGTCACTGGTCGACGCCGGGCTTATAAATAAATGACACTTAACCCAATGAGCCGCGCTAAGGGACTGAACTAGGAACTTTACAGTTGCAAAGCGGGCGCGTTAACCACTCATCTATGCCTGCACCAACGAGGCAAGCACATAGCATCCATCCGTTGCCCGACACACAGACACAGAGCCACAGTTGTCATAGCAAATACTCCATTGCTACAGCGTCGTCGTACTTCACGCTCCAACGTCCTGTTTACCTGACACAATCAACCAGCAGCCAATGCAGCGGGGGGGGGGGGCGTTGTTTGGTTTGCCTCAGATTACTTACACTCCTCCTCCTCCTCCTCCTATTTATTATCCACTTCTCTCATCATCATCATCATCATCCATCTCCTCCTCCCACTTCTCATATTGCAGTCATTTCTTTCTTCTTTTACAACCTCCTCCTTCTCCTGATCCTCATCCACCTCATCTCTCAAGGTCCCGTTTCCCTCCTCCTCCTCTTTTCTCTCTTCCTCCTCCTTCTCCCGCTCCGCCTCATCACTCCCGATCCCGTTTCCCTCTCCTCCTTCTCCTCCTCCTCCCGCTCCATCTCCTCTTCCCGCTTCTTCCCGTTCTTCCTCTTCCCGTTCCTCCTCTTCCCGCTTCTTCTCGTCCCTCCCGGTCCCGTCTCCCTCCCCTCCCCCTCCGTCTCTTCCTTCTTCTCCTCCTCCTCCTCCTCCTCCTCCTCCTCCTCCTCCTCCTCGTCTTCCTCCTCCTTCTGCCTTACCCTCCTACACTTTTGCTTATCCCCTTTCCTCTCTGCTTCCAATTCCGCCCGTCTTCACGTTCTGAGTTCAAATTCCGCCGAGGTCGACTTTGTCTTTCATCCTTTCCCGCTCGATAAATTAAGTACCAGTTACTCACTGGGGTCGATGTAATCGCCTATCCCCTTCTCCTCAAATTCCAGGCCTTGTGCCTATATTAGGAAGGATTATTATTATTGTTGTTTTCGGTGGTTTGCTGCAGCTCAACGCTGATCGAACGCACCTATGAGCGACATTCCAGCCATGACCATGCCGTCTGTTTTACCTGGTTTTATATTTTTACCAGTGATTCTTTTTAGGATATGGTAGGTGGCGGTGGTGGTAGCGGTTGCGGTGTTGATTGTGGAGGTTGTATGTGTGTGTATGTTTGTATGTATGCAGGGGCGTATGTATAACTGAGGTTTAAAAAAAAAATCTTTCCGGTTAATTACTTTGTGACGCCATCCATATAAGACGCTGCAGTTAAGTGTTAACAAATTTTACATGACTAGCAGCTAGGCTAAGAGTTAAGTGTTAAGAATAGACTTAACAAAGAGAGCAGTTAATATGTTAATATATATATATATATATATATATATATGTTTAAATGGAGATAGCAGTGTATGTATATATATATATATATATATATATATATATATATATATATATATATATATATATATATATATATATATATATATATATATATATATATATATATATATATATATATATATATATATATATATATATATATATATATATATATATATATATATATATATATGGTCAAATATAACATATAATAAACATGGAGAACGGTTAATATGTTAATACAGTATTAGCATACTTAAGGTGCAGAGCTGCAAAATATGTTAATAGTGTATTAACATACTTAATGTGGAGAGCTGTAGATGTATGTTAATATCGTATGAAGATATTTCACGCGGATGGCAGTATTTTAATGGTTAAATATTAACATATTTAGTGTTGAGAGACAGAAATATATAGTAGATGGTTCGGTTCTTATCTGGAGTGATTTTAAGCGGTGATTACCTGTTAACAAGTGAGTCATATACATACATTGATACAGACATACATAAATACATGCTTACACGCAAACGCACACGCGTACACTGAAAAACGAACCAACACACATACACATAATGATAGGAAAGAACATTGACTTGATCTTGGTATCACGCCTTGTTAACACACAAATAAAGATAAAGAATAGTTATCCACCAATGCAGTGTTGAGCACTCATTCTCATTGCTCTGTAATAGCGTATGTAAAATGTCAAAACATGTTTTCTTTCTTTTTTTATTCAGAATATATTCAAAAGAATTTTTTTAATGTCTTGACACAAAAAAATATTCCTTCTCTAAAACAGTATATTCCCAAACACACACACACACACACACACACACATACATATATATATATATATATATATATATATATATATATATATATATATATATATTTTGCTGCTTGGTGCCACACCTTTGCAATTGTACATCTGACATCGTTCTCAGTAAACGGTTGTTGGAAGCCTTTCACATCCCTGTCCACAGCTGCCAGTTTACCTTTCTAGAGACTGACTTCAGGTTTAGTCTTCAATGAATTGGGAATTTATTTGTCACATGAATGAATTAAAAGCGCCATATTTGATGAAGTTCCATAAAAGTTATTTTTCATAAGAAGCTCAGCTGTAGGATGAAGAGAACAGTTGAAAACCTTGCAATTAGCATCCAGTCCTTGGCCCCTGCTGTGTATACGAGGCGTTGGTACAAAATATTTGTTGACCCAATCAGAAAAAGGATTCTATAACCTATGTCTTTTGTTAGTATAATAATGTACCGGTAATATATTCAAGCCTTTAAAAAAAAGTAGGGACGCAGGTTTTTGCCTTGTATAGCAAGTTTACACATATACATACATCTCTGCAGCATTGGCATATCACTGCACAGTTAATCTGCCATTGACATCCTTGTCTCTTGAGGTTAATCTCTCATTAACTGCAGCAACGAGAGATTGATAGTTCCGAAGACAATAACGCCAGGGCAACGATGATACATCAGCATTAAACGTTTGTTCGGCTGTTAAAGTTTTATCACTGATGATCTTTGCAAACTCATCTACGAATTTCTCGGTCACAAATCTTTAAATCTTTAATGCACAGACCGTACAATTCAAGCAAACAAACCAGATATCATCATCGACGAAAGGAAAGATAAAACCTGTAAATGAATTGATATTCCATTCGATAAAAACATATCAGTAAAACCATGTGAAAAACTAAAACAAAAAAGGAGTTTTTCTCATCACAAGAGGCCTCGTGTGTGTTAAGAAAAGGATGTGAGAAACCTCTTAACAATATCCTTGGTCAACCACCTCACTAAGGAAATCAAATAACAGCAATGATCATCACTGCACACATAGGACAAACAGACCTGAAATTTGGGTGTTGGGGGTCAGTCGATGATATCGGCTCTAGCTTTTGACTAGTACTTCTTTACTGACCCTGAAAAGAAGAAAGGCAAGGTCGATTTCAGCAGCTGAATTTTAGCTCAGAACGTAAAGAGCCTGAAGAAATACGGCTGTGTATCTTTGGCCGACGGGCGACCATTTTGCCAGCTGGCCGCCCTAATAATGAGAGAGAAAGATTAATCCAGGGTAACACAGGATCAAGCCCTCTGGAATTATCAGAATTATCAGGAAGGTATTAGATAGCCGAAAAGAACGAATAGCATGGTACCGTAGGCTGGAGGTAGCAAGGCCACTACGCATGCAAGACTCCAAGAGTTCCAACAAAACTTGTGATAAAAAGAAATAATAATAATAATGATAATAATAATAATAATAATAATAATAATAATAATAATAATAATAATAATAATAATAATAATAATAATTATAATAATAATAATAATAATAATTATAATAATAATAATAATAATAATACAGTTCTGTATTTAAGAGATGAGGAATTATTTACATTATTTACATTATTTACATTTGACGGATATTCGTCCTCATCTTGTTTCGGCTGATATACCCTCCAGCCTTCGGCAGGTGTCTTGGGGAAATTTCGAACCTGGGTTCTCATTCCTATCGATGTTACTATTATTATTATTATTATTATTATTATTATATCATTATTATTATTACTATTATTAATCAGGTGGCTACCGTGAATCGAACTCGGGTATCCTTGATCAATTCTGTGAAGTGGATGGAATTCTTCACGTATGATGTTGACTGCTAATGGACTGATTATATCCACCAAGAAGCGGCTCAGTGGATGACATGCTGAACCTCTACAGCTCACTATAGGTCTTAGTGGAATACCTTCCTTGTGAATCTTAGGGAGACCGTACATGTGTGGTAGTTTACTGTAGTGTTGAGTCAGCTGTCTGTACTTCATATGACATCAGGGCAGTATTCAAGAGCAATACAACACTTCGCAAATATCTCCTTCGGGTAAAACCACCAACAGAAGAGAATATGACCAAAAACTGCGTGTACTCCATCCCATGCAGCTGTGGTAGGTTATACAAAGGCGAAACATGGCGCCCCCTCAAAATAAGGGTAGAAGAACATCGCAAAGCTGTGACACGAGGAGATATCGATAAATCGGGTATAGCTGATCATGTATGGAAAAATGGAAACCACCTCCCCCTGTGGGATGAAGTTAAAATAATAGACAGGGAACAACACTGGAAAATACGAAAACTAAAAGAATCAGCACATATGCTAGGACACAACAACCTCCTAAGCAGACCGAGTGCAGATATGAATAGCATATGGGAACCGGTATTGAGGTAGGATAGAAAAATAATAGATTTATAAGCCTTAAAATTCATCCCATAATTGCCCACGGGCATATGGCGTAGTGGTTAGGAGCGCGGGCTACTAACCCCAAGGTTCCGAGTTCGATTCACGGCAGCGACCAGTAACATCGATAGGAATGAGAACCCAGATTCGAAATTTCCCCAAGACACCTGACGAAGGCTGGAGGGTATATCAGCCGAAACGTTGTGTTAACAACAAACAAGATGAGGACAAATATCCGTCAAATGTAAATAATGTAAATAATAATGAAGATTTCAAATTTTGGCACAAGGCTAGCAATTTCAGGGAGGGGTGAGGCAATTGAATCGACCCCAGCATTCAACTGGTATTTATTTTATCGAACTCAAAAGGATGAAAGTCGACCCCGGGGGAATTTGAACTCAGAACGTAAAGACGGACAAAATGCTTAGCGGCATTTTGTCCGGCGTGGCAACGGTTCTGCCAGCTCGCCGCCTGAATAATAATAATAATAATAATAATCCTTTCTACTATAGTCGTCGTCGTTTAAGTGGCCGCTGTTTAACATTCCGTAAGGCATGTTTCGCTTATTTAACTATGAAGGAATCATGCGAGTGTTTAAGAGGAGGTGAGTGGGGGTGGGTGGAGTAAGGTGAGGGGAGGGAGGGGAATTAGGATGATGAGATTAAGAATGGGAGAAGAGGGGAGGGAGAGGAGATAAAGAGAGGTGTCGGTGTAGTGGCTGGTAGTAATGGGTTGAGGAGGTGAAGTGGTGGTGGTGTCGGCGGCGGTGGCGAACCCGTGTCAGTCATGCAGCATTCTGATTGAATCTGAGGAGGGGAAATGTGCAATGGTTTTAATGAATGAAGCAGAGCGAAGAAAGTACAACCGTCATGCACCGAAATACATTGATGCCAACCTCACACACACACACACACACACACACACACACACACACACACACACACACACACACACAAAAGTACATCTGAGCATATATATATATATATATATATATATATATATATATATATGTATGTATGTATATACATGAATGTATTTGTATATATATATGTGTAAATATATATATATATATATATATATATGGCATATGACGTAGTGATTAAGAGCACGAGTTCGATTCCAGGCAATGACCTGAATAATAATAATAATAATAATAATGATGATGATGATGATGATGATAATAATAATAACATCGAAAAATACCTTAGGAACGAGAACCCAGGTTCGAAATTTCCCCAAGACACCTGATGAAGGCTGGAGAGTGTATCAGCCGAAACGTTGTGTTAACAACAAACAAGATGAGGACAAATATCCGTCAAATGTAAATAATGTAAATAATGTTAGAAAGAATAAGTCCTGGGGTCAATGTCTTCGACTAGCATTCATTAAGGTGGTGCTCCAGTATGGCCGCAGTCAAATGACTGAAACAAGTAAAAGAATAAAAGAACACACGCACACACATTTATTGATATTGACTGCATCTCACATGCTGCACACCTGCTTTAGGTGCACCGTATTTGCACTTGATCATTTGATCTGAGAGAGAGAAACAGTCAGAAACCAGACCAGAACGCGATCTTTGCTGCCTGTCACAATATGACACTCTCAGCCGTTCCTCTTTCACCTTCCAATCGCTTTCGCTTCACGTTTTTAAAGACTCTCAACACTGGAAATTTCTAATTTTTCACACTGAAATTTGATAGCTATGTAATAACATGTTTAGTAGCACTGCTTTATGTGTGTGTGTGTGTGTGTGTGTGTGTGTGTGTGTGTGTGTGTGTGTGTGTGTGTGTGTGTGTGTGTGTGTGTTTGTACATACAGACTCATACATGCAGACATTTATATATATATATATATATATATATATATACACACACACACACACACACACACACACACACACACACACACACACACATGATATGATACACATATATATATATATATATATATACATATATATATATATATATGATATATGTATATGATATATATATATATATAGATATATATGGGAGAATATACAAAAAATAACAACAGACGAGGACAGGTGGTGTAAATAACAAAAGTATATATTAGTATGACGCTCGGGAATACGGAAAGTCTTTGACGTTTCGAGCTACGCTCTTCAACAGAAAGAATACGGAGACAAGGAGAAAAACACGGAGAAAAAAAATTGAATAGTGTTCAGTCAACGGTCAATCATAATATATATATATATATATATATATATATATATATATATATATATATATATATATATATGTATCATATCATATGTGTGTGTGTGTGTGTATACATATATATATATAAACAATATATGAGTATATGCATATATATGTACATGTATGTACATACCTTCATCCACATGTACACATAGATACATAACTGGGTACATGACGTGGCAAAAGAACATGGACAAAATGATAAACAAGGTACAACAAACAAGTAAGCCACATAGAAACATCTCCTTCATCAGCTGCCACCATTAAAACACCGGCGTTTCGAAGAATTAAGGCAGTACCCATCGTTGAAATGGTTCTTCCCATACATATATATATACCGAAGTAAGCATATTTATATATATATATATATATATATATATATATATATATATATATATATATATATATGTACTTATGTACTTATTCTTTTACTTGCTTTAGTCGCTTTGACTGTGGCAATGCTGGAGCACCGCCTTTTAGTTGAAGATATCGACCCCTGGACATATTCTTTGTAAGCCTGGTACTCATTCTATCGGTCCATTTTGTCGAACCGCTAGTATTACGGGGACGTAGACACTATATATATATATAAACTATTTATCTAATCCCTGTATATTTATAATGAAAAATCCCTGTATATTTATAATGATAAATAGTTTTACCGATAAAGGTTTTTTTCATACTGAACTACTTGGCAGAATTGTTAATTATTAATTCTATTATTAATTGACGATTCTCTGCCCTTATTCTTGTATATATATATATATATATATATATATATATATATATATATATATATATATATATATATATATATGTACACACACGCACGCACACACAACATACGCGCGCGTGCGCGCACGCACACACACACACACACACACACACACACACACACACACACACACACACACACACGTGTATATCTGTATATGCATGCATGAGTGTGGCATAAGTCTTCCACCCAACAACAAGAATTGTGCTTCTGATAGGCTTCCATACAGTTTGCGTGATGCGTTCCAATAACACAAAACTTCTTTTAGTAACGAGAGAGGATGACAACTTCCACACTGAAAGTTTTCTTATTATTTTCACAAAACTATTTCAATTAATGGTAATGTACTCCACCGTAGTTTCACCATTTCAAAACAAGAGACAGACAAAACGTATATCTTCAGATACTCATGCGATGGATTAAGCTTTTAGTGTTGTCAGTGTATGCATTGGAAGAGACGACTGGTTTTTATAATGTCAGTGGTAGGAGAAATATGAGCTGAGCGGGATCATGGGTTTCCAAAATAGATTAGCGACATATTAGTTGTTTATTATCGGTATATTAGTGGCATAAGGAAATATCTACGACCGAGGATTGAAACTGAACGTCGAATTTATTTGGTCGGTAGCTTACAATCTACGACATAGTGACTAATATTGAGTGATCGATTTGAGCAAAGAGAAAGAGCAAATAGTAAAAAAGACAAGGGAAAAGACACAACACAAAATAAAATAAACACACACACACACACACACTAAGACAGACACTTCCTTCCGTCGAAATGAACGTCCTTCAAATATACACATTACAAGGAAGGAAACCCGACCCCCGAGATATTGCACAAATTGCAAGAGAAAACATCTTGTTCTTGCACAACCAGCATAAATATGAGAAGACATATTGAATATTGTAATGTATATGGTCACAGATGGAACGCCTTTGTTCATAGACCAGTTCGATGTGGGTTGACACACAGCCAAACAACCATAAATCCCAAACAGTCAAACGGGTGTATATTATGCACCAACTATGCAAATATATACACACAATTACTCACACATATACTAATGTAATTTACATACACGTATACATGCATACATAGCGGCACACAAGCATACACATATACACACACACACATACATATACACACAAATACATACATAAATATACACGTACACACACACACACACACACACACACACACATATATACATACATGCATCCATATAGATTCTCCCACCCACACACGCAAAATTAAACAAATATTTTCAGATTTATTTCTTTTTAAAACCCATTTGACAGAATCAACCATTTTAATGATATCATGCATACATAATGACCTCATGCATCTATAAACATCTTGCATACATATGTAAACGTGTATACACATACATACGCATAAATACTCACGACATCCCCAAACACATGCATATATATTTGTGTGCATCCGTCTATATATTGACGAGTGTCTGTGCGTCTGTGGATGTACATACATGCACATATACATTATATATATATATATATATATATATATATATATATATATATATATATATATATATATATATATATATATATATTTCTGTACATACATACACACACATACACACATACATATATATATGTATATACATGTATATACATATATATATGTATGTATGTGTGTGTATGTATGTACAGAAATATATATATATATATATATATATGTATATATATAGATTGCATTGGAGTAAAATACATTATAAATTGTTTGAATGACTCGCTCAGGAGATTATTATATACACCATTATCCTTCGCTACATTATGTATAAATATAGCTATTCTTCAGAACTTCAACCATTATCGAAATATGTCACGTATTACAAGTTCACAGTAAAAACTCAATTTCTTAGTAGTCGTTGTGACATTTTAAAATAAATTGTAGTTTTCACTTATGCAAATAGACAAAAATTATAATAAAAGACATGTATCGATAGTTTATATGTGTGTGGGGTAGGTGTGTGCATACACGGAGATAGATAGAGAGATAGATAGATAGATTGGTAGGTAGATAGATGGATGGATAGATAGATAGATACATACATACATACATACATACATACATACACACATATAAACATATATGCATATCTATATACATACACAAACACAGACATGTATATATATGCTTATATAAATACGTATATATACACACATATACACAGACATATATATACAAATATATATATATATATACATAATATATGTATGTTTGTATATGTATATATATATATATATATATATATATATATATATATATATATATATATATATATTTGTACCCTTATCAGACGAGTAGTCATGATGGGTATATTGGGCTTCGTATAATTGTGTTTCCCAGTGTCACTTCGATGGCATACGCTGCTACGAACATGAACAAGAAGGGGTCACTGAAAACAATGAATATAAGATACTGTGGGATTTTACAATCCAATGTGACTCCCTAATCAATGCTCGGAGACCAGATATTGTTGTAGTAGATAAGGGAAAAAAGGAAACCAAGATCATAGATATTGGAATACCTGGAGATGCACGCTTGAATGACAAAGAACTGGAAAAGATGGAAATGTACAGATTACTAAAAGACGAAATTGTAAGAATATGGACCATGAGGAGAGTGTCTGCCACTCGGAGCACTAGGAACCAAGTTGGAGAAATATGTCAGAGAAATCGGAATTGACATGAGAGCAGAGCAAGGCCAAAAAAACTGCTCTGCTGGGGATAGCTAGGATTTTGAGATTGGTTCTTGGATGCGGAATGTCTCACGCGATAATTAACAACCAAGAATCAAAGGTTATAACGTTCGGAAAGAGACCCGGTGAGACCTCTGGCAGCAGGCTGCTGTCCGCCGCTCTCACAGAATCTACCAGAACAAACAAGGCCGAAAGTTCTGAGAAGTATAATAATAATAATAATAATAATAATAATAATAATAATAATAATAATAATAATAATAAGAAGAAGAAGAAGAAGAAGAAGAAGAAGAAGAAGAAGAAGAAGAAGAAGAAGAAGAAGAAGAAGGAGAAGAAGAAGAAGAAGAAGAAGAAGAAGAAGAAGAAGAAGAAGAAGAAGAAGAAGCAGAAGAAGAAGAAGAAGAAGAAGAAGAAGAAGAAGAAGAAGAAGAAGAAGAAGAAGAGGTGAAGCAGTGAAACAGTGAAGTGGTGAGGTGGGTGGAGTAAGATGGCTTGATAAGCCGACTTCAAAGAGAATCAGAAAAGCATCGTTAATGCGACATTATCTTGCAGGATGAGAGTTCTTGAACAGATCCAACAGTGCAAAACCAAATAACACGCATGAGCCGTCACGATATATTAAATTGTGACGTCACCACAACAGCCCTCCTCCCATCTACGGGGAAGAAGCATAACAAAAAGCTATAACACACAATATATACGCGCGCGTACGTGCGTGTTTGTGTGTGTGTGTATTGTGTGTGTGTGTAAAGAAATATATAACAATAACATTTTACAATTAAAATGGCGATCGCCATGGCAACAACAATGTCAAACATTAATAAAAACAATATGGCTATGGCGAAAATATTTGAAGGGAGCGAGGGACGGTAATGCCATTACACAAAGAAACACTCCAGATCATCTCCAGGCGGGTTTTTCAACTCAATATGTACATGCAATTATTTATACCTTCATATGTACATCGAAAACTAATTCCCAAAAAACAATTACGCACACACGTTCGTGTGTACGTATATACATACATGCCACACGTGCACTTGGCTCTGGTGCACGGTTACTTGTAGCAGAAACAGTTGTAGCCTAATGGAATTGATTGTGTAACTCCTTTCGTTCCATGATTAACATTACGCTCTGATCTGACTTGACGATTCACTGGGAAATATATCGGGTCCTAACAGCTAGTTATTGGTATCGTTATGGCTAAGCGGAAATATATGTATTTCATGATGTTATCAGCCTCATGTATGCAAACTTGGTCAAAGGATGCACTTCGACACTTGGTGGTTAAAAGATGTTGCTGAAGGGAGTGGAGAATTCCAACCATGCTTCGTGGTTTGCTACCTCAACATCTCCTTTATAGGATCCTGTAGCTAAAGACATCATCAGGAGAAACCATGTCCGGTTTCAGCCCCTACTCCTCTACCGTTTGCGACCTGCTGCCCCCCCCCCCCCCCCACTTTCAGAGGTGTCTTCAGCTCTGGTGTTGAGTGCATTTCTTACTCTTTTTTTCTTTTGTTCTTTGGTTTCTTTGATGCAGCGTCAACGAATGTGTGTGTGTGTATGTGTGTTTGTGTGTGTGTGTGTGTGTGTGTGTGTGTGTGTGTGTGTGTTTGCCTGTGTGCACGTGTGTGCGGTTCAAAGCATATGATCATAATCGTATTCCTCATAAAATGGCGACCCAGAGTTATATTTCGCTCTTCCACACACACACTACACTATAACCACTGTCAAGACACTCGTATCGTCACCAGGACACCACTGCTGCTCGTGCAACATTACTGTCGCCACCATGACATCACTACACTAATCAACACGTCATTTATACGGTGCAGTTTTAACCCCACCGTAAGCTATTACGTCTACAATTCAAACAATACTAGCAGTTGTATAATTTACTATAACTTCCACCATCGCAAACAACATCAACAACAAAAAACAACCGCCTGAGCTCAACCTTCGCTGTGTCGCAGCATTGTTACAACTACCAAAACAACCAGGAATTCCTGTACCACACCCAAGATATAAACCCACCAATAACTTTGTGCTTCCATCACAACTCTTCAATCAATGCATTTCAATGGTTCTCTTTTCCTCGCCTTTGCGACTGCGCATTACACTTTTATAGCAGACGACACATTTTTTCAGTAAATGCTCATGGAATCAAAAAAGCAAAAAACAAGCAGAAGATGAAATTTGCTGATTTATCACGATTTTCCTCTTAAACTAGGAAATTATTTCAGAGGAAAATGCTAGCATCTCACGATTTATTTCTCTAACAGGTTAAAGTAGTCCATGTGGAGTGACAATCTTTTGCTTTGATCTCTCAAGTGGTGGCGGATCCACTTCTTTCGAGAGTCAAATTGTACAACTGTTTCTACAACAGCCTCTATCGTGTACGTTGATGTGTATCTATGTGTGTGTGTGTTTGTGTGTGTGTAACTATGTGTACGTGTGTGTCTATGTGTATATCTATGTGTGTATGTACATGTATATATGTCTGTGTGTGTGTGTACATGTGTGTGCTTGAGTATTTCTCAGTGTGCACGTGTGCTACTGTATATCTGCATTTGTGTGTGTCAATGTGTACATGAGTGTATATATGTGTATACATGCGTATGTTTGTGTATATCTGTGTGTAACTATAAATGTGCATGTGTGTACTTATCTGTGTATATGCGCACGTCTGTGTGTGTATGCTTTTGTATGTATGCGTCTGTGTATATGAATGTGCGTATGTGACAGTGTGTGTCTGCGCGTGTGTGTATACGTGTATATGTACCTGTGTGTGTTTATGTATTTATAAGCGTTTCTAAGTGTGTAATTATGTGTGCATGGGTGTGTACTTATTTGTGTCTATATGTGCGCATTCGCTTGTGAATGTTCTTGTATGTATCTGTTCGCGTGCGTATGCGTGTGTATACATGTGTATACGTGTGTGTTTCTCTGTGCGTGCGTGTATGCGATGGAGGCGCAAACATATCTCCATTTTGTATTAGCCATGATAAACATTAGTGTTTTTTGAAAGAACATTTTTCTGTAAACTTTTGGTGGAATTTTGAAAAGTCTGCCACTTAAGAGGCACTTTTACTCTCACCACGGCAAGTGTTTAACGGGGACCATTTTAATTAGATCCGAGATAGTTCGGTCTTTGAGGGTACCGTTTCTTCTGGTTAAAAGTTCGATATAATGCGTAATTTCCTAACTAATGCAAAACTTTATCCCATTTAAGTCTAGCTTGGTACATTCAGAATCTTATAATTAGTCCCTCCTTATGATTAATGACTGATTATTATTGGTGGTGGTGGTGGTGGTGGTGGTGGTGGTGGTGATGATATTCGCCATAGGAGAGTCTTTTGAATGGGACATTATAAAGACAAGTAACATATGGTGTGAAGATTCATAAACTTGGATGAAATATGGAAAAATCATGAGATAAAAAGTATACAAGATAAAAAAATTCGTGGATGATACAGTTGTTTTTTTATATCTAAGGTCTTCTAATTATGGCCAAATAAGGGACCACTAGATCCAAGATCGCCCTGACAACGAAGACCAAGTGGTGTTCTCCGACAGACATGCGCGTGCTTAGAGTAATTCCCTCCAGTCCAATGTCACCGAGAGTTTGATCAGAGAGGAAAGTGGCTGTCCTTAGTCCGTTCAGCCGCTTTCGCCATTGCACCCAGACGGAAGAAACCTGCCTGCTCAAGCCCAAAGACGCAGTTGATGGCTGGATCTGTTCTACTCGTGAAAACAGGTGAGAGACATAATAACTCCACAAGTCATTATACTCGGACACAAAAGCAAAACTGTATTTGAAGAAAACATTTTTTTACATTCTGAGTTCAAATCGCGCAGAGGTTCAGCCTGATGGAACTCACACTCAACGAGTAACGTTCACTGGAAAATATTAACTTTCAACCCAGGTTAAATGGATTAATTGGAGTATATGTTTTTATTTATATTCATTTTCTGATGTATCTAGAATCAGTGAAGAACATATTTTGACATAAACCCTACTTACTGCCACAGTTAAGCGGATACATGGCTTTACATATTTCAACCTACACACAGCTGCCGAGATAATCTGGACATTTGGAGGCAGGTCTTCAAACTCTTTCCTAATCAACAGTTACTATTTGTAACTGTTGGCGGGATTTATCGCATTGTGTCTTTCTGTGTTAGGTCTCCATCACTCAAGGGTGACCCTTTATCTGCATCAGAAAAATTCTCCTCTCTAAAGCGAAAGCTTGGGCAAGGTCTTTTACATATATATATATAAAAGACCAGCAGTTGTCCATGCATGGAAGTCTACGAAGTCCTCTAAAGGAATGGCAAGGAGCGATAAAGCTTGGCACCAGTGTTGTTGCAGATGAAAACAGAATGTAAAGAGCCGAAACAAATACCAGAAAACATTTTATCCGGTTCTCTAACAATTCTATCAATGCTCCATTGTGGACGAGTATCCATTTTTTTATCCCCACCAGCACGATGAAAGGCAGGATTTGAACTCAACGAAAAAACTGAACAAATAATGCTCTCTTTATTCTCTTTTTCTATATATATGCTGTATGTATTGTCTGGAACTCTAGCGATTTTGCCACCCCGTTGCCTTCGTATTCAACTGCACAACACATGCAATCAGTTTGTAACCAGGGGAGATGGTCAAAAGGCAAGTAAAGAACGCAACGGATGGAAAATATCAGGAGCTGGTTGGACAAGAGTGGCAAGGCAGCTGAAGAACTAACGCTTCATCGGAAAGACTTTCGTTGTCGTATCACCAATGCGTTACATATGATACGTGACGATGACGACGACGACGATGTGTGTGGACAAATATATTTCATTTAATTGAAACATATTTGTCATCGATTTCAACATTGTTGATTTTATGTGAGCGTGGAGGGCATGATTGGCAAAAGTAAATCTAGGAAGAATTTACATGACCGGAAACCAACGAGATGCGAAACTAACGCTCAAACATGCGACTGTCTACTAAGAACATTTACTTACGTTAGCGTCTCAGAGTCTGGAATCCTTCTTCTGCTGGGGAAATATTTCATATAAATATCTATTGCCACCAGTAAAGGTGACAAATGATGCAGGAAATGACCAGAAAGATATCGGAATATTGGAAATCTTGATGAGATTTCTGCCAATTTTGCTGCTCATCTATATGTATCATACGTTTCCTTTTTTTCTGTGAATGCTTGTATTTGTCTGTCATGTGTCGCTATGCTATGCATGTATATATGTATATGTGTGTAATTGTGTGTGTGTGTATACATACGCACATATGTATGTATGTGTGTGTGTGTGTATATACACATATTCATATATATATATATATATATATATATATATATATATATATATATATATATATATATATATATATATATACATACGTATATATATGTATGAGTGAGGAGGAGCCTGGCGAAGAGGAAAGGAAGGACGACCAGGTGGAGGAAGAAACAGAGGATGAGTGGAAAACGGTCATCAAAAAGAAGAGAAAGAAGAAAAGGACACATTTCTCTACTATTTTTTAAGCGACGCTAATCTCGTATCGAGAAAAACAACTTGATTTAAATCTCTGAGCGAGAGACATACAGTAACAGCACCAAATACTTAATGTTCATATGCCAACAGAATGTGGCATATATTGTGTTTTTTCACAAACGACATCCATTGCCTATCAACGGTGTATATATATCAAGTACGATACATATATGGACATTTACACACACACTCGCGCGCACGCACGAACACACACACACACACACACAACACACACATAGTCTTCACCAAGGTATCGTTCAATTCTGCCATGCAGTGAGATCGAACTCCTGACAACGTGAGACTGCTGTGAGTTTCTTAAGCAGACAAATATGCCTGCCTCTCTCTCTCTCTCTCTCTCTCTCTCTCTCTATATATATATATATATATATATATATATATATATATATATATATGTATTATGTATGTATGTATGTATGTATGTATGTATGTATGTATGTATGCATATAAAACTGAAAGAAGCCCGTCGTATATATATATATGTGTGTGCATGTTTGTGTGTTTGTTTGCCCCCACCATCGCTTCACAACCGATGTTGGTGTGTTTACGTCCTCGTAACTTAGCAGTTCGGCAAAACAGACCGATAGAATAAGTACTAGGCTTGGGGGCGATTTGTTCGACAAAAGGCCGTGCTCTAGCTTGGCCACAATCAGATGACTGAAAAAGTAAAAGAATGTGTGTGTGTGTGTGTGTGTGTGTGTGTGTGTGCATATATACATATATATATATACACACACACACATATATATACATTTATAAATGTATGTATATATATATGCGTATATATATATATATATTTGTGGGTGTGTGTGTGTACGTATGTATGTATGTATGTATATATGTACGTATGCATACATGTGCTGAAGTGCGTGTAGATGCGAAAGAAGACGAGGTGATGGATGCCAGTGAAGATGGCTCTTATTATGGTAGAATGTGTAAATCATTGAACGTGTGAAATCTTATTGTGGTTAACGCTCGGTTTAGCTGAACGCTGTCGTGACGAATTGTCAGCTCACGCTTAGAACGTGGATCTCGTCACATAGCAAAAATAATTGAAGTTGGTGCCGGCCTTTACAACAACAACAACAACAAACACTTCCGCTTATTCTACATCAACTGCCATTTGCCATATCACTTCTACTACTGCTGCTGCTGCTGCTGGTACTATAACTAACACTACCCCATTTGTACAAGTGCTATTACTGCCACTTATCTAACAACCACCTTTAATAATACAGCCACCACCACCACCACCTAACTACAACTTCAAATTCTACTACTGCCATAGCTGCTATTTATCCCACCACCACATCTACTACAACCGTTGCGCAAGTACCACTTTCATTGCGTCAACGTCTGGAGTACTCAAGAGTCATCAAAGTCTTGTTCTTGGCGCCAACTTCCGGCTGCACGATTAGAGTAAACCCATTTAACCGCACCATGTTATCCACTCTCGGCCAGCCTTCGAAAACTTAGGTGAGAGCAGCGCCTCCCTTTCGAAATTCCCTTTTCTCTTGAAGTGGCACTTGAAGAAGTTGATTCGGGCTTAACTTGAGACGAAAAACTTTGTCTTCAACCTTTCAAAAACATTCACCACACAACTGCCTTTACAATAGCCCCCAAGCAGAACAAGGCAGCTTTTTGATCTTCGTGTTAGACTTTGTCTGACCACCCGATCCACCCAGCACTTGATAAGGGCGTTTTCAACTCGGGACCACAAATTAACAATGAACTGGCATTGAACGAATGAGTCTCAGGCAGTTTCATCACCACTCTGCGCCCATTCTTCGAGTGGTATCTTGCAGTGTGCACTCGACGATGTCCCAGAGTTCTACAGAAAAATCAGATTGTTTCTAAATACTCAAGTCGAAACTAAAACTAAGATAATATTCTTTTATTTTTTATTCTTTCATTTGTTTCAGTCATTTGACTGTGGCCATGCTGGAGCACCGCCTTCAGTCGAACAAATCGACCTCAGGGTTTACTCTTTGTAAGCCTAGTACTTATTCACACACACACAAACACATACACACACACACACACATATATATATATACATATATATATATATATATATATATACACGACGGGCTTCTTTCAATTTCCGTCTACCAAATCCACTCACAAGGCTTTGGTCGGCCCGAGGCTACAGTAGAAGACACTTGCCCAAGGTGCCACGTAGTGGGAATGAACCCGGAACCATGTGGTTGGTAAGCAAGCTACTTACCATACAGTCACTCCTGCGCCTATATATATATATATATATATATATATATATATATATATATATATATATATATATATATATATAAATTAGCACGAAGCTTTAGGGATGCAGCGGGCATCAACTTATTCAGAAATGAGAGCTAAGGTCTCAATTCAAGTTGATGTTCATTACATCCTTAAGGATTCGTGCTAATTTTATAATTTATAGCTTATAGCTTATAATGCTATTAAACCTGCGAACCGCCCATGTTACCGCTGTTAATATTATCAGTTACAAATATTTGCCATAAATGGTATTAACAATAGTAACATCGTATTTCGAATGTAAACATCCGAATGTTTTTCGCTCATATATATATATATATATATATATATATATATATATATATATATATATATATATATATATATATATATATATATATATCGCCCATGAACATCCATATATGAATATATATATAACCATGCGTGAGTATATAGTATATAGATGTATGTGCGTGTATGTGTGTGTGTGTATGTATAAATATATATATCAAAGTATGCAGTATTACAGATCCATTACAGACGATGTTATCAATGGGTTTCCCGCCGGATATTAGATAATCGGACGATTATCTAATAAATACGCTCTTCAAAGATATGAAATATATATATATATATATATATATATATATATATATATATATATATATATATATATATATATATATAACACATGGATACGTACATACATATTATTCGAAGTCATTGTCCACAGTCACCTTGTATATGAATCTAATATAATATTGGGACTTCATCTTTGTATGGAATCGTTTATTTTTAGTGAATGTTGGTTTAAATTTAATTTAAAAAGACTAAATTCAAACACAGACACCTACACACACACACACACACGCACACATATAAACATATATACATATATATATATATATGTACGTGTGTATATATATATGTACGTGTGTATATATATGTGTATCCATATGACTATATATATTCACATACACGTATATAAACGCATATATATATATATACAGATATACATATGTATATATGCATATTTATATCTGTGTGTGTGTGTGTGTGTGTGTATGTGTAAGATGTAACAGGAAATTAGTTGCAACCGTTCAGCCGCGAGCCACCTCTACGGAAGCACTTCATCCACTCCATTATCCAAATTCGTAGGGAAGAATTCCTCAATATCCACTTTCCTTCATATGGCTGCCTCTCTTCACTCATAGAATGGTGCTGGTGCGGGTGATTAGTGGTGGGGGTGGTGGGGTTGTAGCGGCGGCGGCGGCGTTGGGGGTTGTAGTAGGAGCTTAAAGAGTGTTATTCGTGCAGATGTGATAAAGGTTTGTCATAGAGATGAATGAAGACTATAATGCCAACACACACACACACACACACACACATCTTACATACAAACATACGCAAGTAGATGCCCACACACGTCCACACACGGCCACACACCATCACGCATCCACCCATATTTACATAAACACTTGCAATTACATACACATGTAGAAACATACATACTCACGCACACACACACACACACACAGAGACGCACGCACGCACACACACACACACTCACACAGGGGCAGGCTTTTACTTACCACACATAGAAGCAAATACATTCTTCTATATTGATAATTAAACAGATATCATTGAATTGTGCTGTCAGATTTCGTTAATTGGAATTAGACACACGCACAGCCATCCACCCAGCCGCAGACGCACAGACACACACGCGCACACACACACACACACACACACACATGCACATATATATATAATATATATGTATGGATATATATATATATATATTTATGTGTATGTTACTCTGCCGGATATTGTTATACACCGCTGGTTACAATGCGCTTCCTCGCATCGTTGTAGCTTTCAGCGGACAAGCCAACAAAACCGCTGAGCGGGACGCCAGTGGTTCGCAGGGTCATCCATTTACTACTCAGTTGAGTGGATCAACCTGAAATTAAGTGTATATCTCAAGAACGCAACACGACGCCCATTGTGAGTTTCGAAACCACGATTTGATGATCGTGTATGCACTTTCACATACGCGTGCTTACACACACACACACACACACACACACACACACACACACACACACACATGCACACACGTTGGATGCATGTATGGGAGTGTTTAGTCATGTTTGTATTTCTTTGGATCATAAAATAGCATAAATTATTGGCTTCTTTAAGAGATACATTTAAGAAGTTTGTTATGAGGTTTTGTTTCTTGGTTAATAATTAGTGCTCGATTGTAAAAATAAAACGATATAAATATTTTTCCTAACTTCTATTTTTTAGATTAGAAGTTACATTTCATAAGCGACACGTCATCACAACAGCAACTTTTTCTCCAAATATGGAAATGTTTCTTTTACGGTTAGATTGTTACAAGAAGTCAGCAGCAGTTTCGGTTGAACAATTTTCTCCCATGCTAACATCAAAAGAGTTCTGGAAGATTTTAAATCCATAGAAATCGTTTATAAAACATAGCAGTTTTTCAGAACTTTCATTGTTATCTCTATTTTATTAGCAATCATGATATCGATTTCGAATTTTAACACAAGGCCAACAATTTAGAGCGATGGAATGAGTCTATTACACCGACTCCAGTGTTCAGCTGGTACTTATTTTATCGACGCCGAAAGGATGAAAAGCAACCTCTGAATTTGAATTCTTACTATAGGGTAGGGCATTCATAACTCATTGGGAATTCCCAAAATCAATATCCTTTGTAAGACAGTTCGGTATTCTCAATAAATACACAAAAACCGTTTCAAGGGCTACATACTTTGTATTGTTGCTAGTGGATTAGCAAAACAATTATGAGAACGGAACCAAGGGATAAGCCCGCTTATATATATGCTTATTTTAGCCTCAGGCCAACCAAAACCTTGTGAGTGGATTTCGTACTCGGAAACTGAAAGAAGACTGTCGGATATATGTGTATATTTGTGTATGTGTGTGCGTGTGTCTTGTGTTTGTACCCGCACCACTGCTTGTCAACTGATGTTGCTGTGTTTACATTCCCGTAATTTAGCGGCTTGGTAAAAGACACTGACAGAATGAGTACTAGGCTTACAAAGAATAAATCCTGAGGTTGATTTCTTCGACCAACGGCGGTGCTCCATTTTAATCCCGAGCAAGGCCGGGTATCTCTGCTAGTATATATATGAGAAAAACAACTAGTATTAAATCTCTGATGGAGATTTATATAGTAACAGTACTGAACAGTAAAGTTTATTTGCCAACATGACGTGGCAGTCCTGATTAGGACTATGTCACTACTTTTTAACCCCCGACACATGATCTGTGTTTTAGACATAAACCTTGTCGATAAACAAGCTGGAAAAATGTTTCCCTGGGGTTATAAAGTAGTGATATAGTCCTAGTCAGGACTGCCACGTTATGTCGGCAAATAAACTTTACTATTAATATATATATACATATATATATATATATATATATATATATATATATATATATATATATATATATATATATATATATATATATATATATATATATATATATATATATATATATATATATATATATATATATATATATATACACACACACACACCTCAAACATTCTTCCCTGTTTATGACAGTAGGATGTCATTGAAAAAGATTTAACTGTTGTTTCTTGTAGATCGAATGGCTACACCGCGATGCTGTTAAGTGGAGTGAGAGGGGAGCATAAGTTCCGTAGAATCGGAAACAGCAGAAACAGTTGACGAGTGAGAAAGCTGTAAGTGACGCAGAACTGTTTCTGCCCTGAGTCTCCATTAGATAAACATCGTATCATTAACAGATCAATCACAACATCTATTGTATTAATTCTCATGATCGTTGATAAGTAAGAGTGACTACGGGGGAGGAGGACATCTTGATCAGGAATTCGTCAGGTTGAGTCTTATTTCGTGTTCAATGTTGAACATAATCAGAATAGAAAATTAGTGGTGTGTGGTGGAAGGTGAGGGGACAGAACGTGAACAATAGGTAACGGTGTGGGGAGGTTAAATGGGAGAGTGGGGAGTAGAGATATGATTGAAAGCATTCAAGATAAAGATGTTAGTTTTCAAAGAACTAAAACACCTCGCAGTTCATTGTACCAAAGACAACCCCCCCCCGCCCCACGCCGCCGCCACTATCACCACCACCCACTACCTTTTGTATTTCTTTATATTTAGCCATATTGCTACTTATTTCATTCACACCTTCCCGACGTATCTTCGCAAGACACGCACATACCAACGTCCAACTACTCCTTCCACACAGTGCGCTGCGTAATTACAATTCGCTTCCTTCTTTCCTTCTTTCTTTTGTCATAATCATCGTCGTCGTCGTCGTCGTCATCATCATCATCATTATTTATAGCAGCAATAGCAGCAGCATTATGATGGTGGTAATTATGTTCAAGGTGTTGATCGCGATGATACGGAAGACGAGAAAGAGAAATGTTGCTGACGATATGTATGAACTTATATATAATATATATATATATATATATATATATATATATATATATATATATATATATATATATATATATATATATATATATATATATATATATATATATATATGCATGTATGCATATATGTATGTATACATATATACATATATACGTATATATATATATGTATATATATATGTATATGTATATATATACTATGTATGTACATATGTATGTGTATATATATATATATATGTATGTATATATATAGGTATATATATATATATATATATATATATATATATATATATATATATATATATATATATATATGTATATATGTATATATGTAAGTATGTATAATATGTATATACGTATATATATATATATATATATATATTTATATATATGTATGTATAATGTATATATATATATATGTATATATATATATATATATATATATATATATATATATATATATATATATATATATATATGCGTATGTATATATGTACGTACCTATATACGTACATAAATACCCACACACATTAAAATTTAGCAGAAATAACAGAGTGACTCAAGGGCCGAGAACTTCGTCGTTAGCACTTATCAAAGTGTTTGCATCGCCAAACCTACAAGTATGTGTGTGTGTGTGTGTGTGTGTGTGTGTGTGTGTGTGTTTGTGTGTGTGTGTGTGTGTGTGTGTGTACCTATATACATACATACATATATATATATATATATATATATATATATATATATGCGTGTATATGTATATATATATGTACATATATATACATATATATACATATATATGTGTATTTATGTATATATATATATATATATATATATATATATATATATATATATATATATATATATATATATAAATGCATATATAAAGATATATATACATGTGTGTGTGTATTGTTGTAGAATGGTGTTAGGTGTAAGAAATGTGTCAAGAGAGGAGAGAAACGTGCTTAAGGTGTGTGTGATATGATTTAATGGATTGTTAATTGATGTGATGCGGTGTTGGCGGGAGCGATGGTGGGATGGCGATTGTGGCAGCGGTGGTGGTGCTGGTGGTGATTCTATAAAGAAGAAGTTATAAATATTATTGCAGGCTCCTGTTTGTCTTACACCAAGAACCTCTGCTTCTCATCATCGTCAACAATACCATCACCACCGCCACCGCCACCTTCTCCAGGAAAGGCAACTAGCACTAACCCCTCCACCATCACCACTATCATATCTATAAACACCACCAACGCCACTGCCACACTTGTAACTGCCACGTGAATCAATAGGTTACGTACTTCGGTATTTCACTCCAAAGTAAAAATTAAGACATGTTCGTACAGATATGCATAAAATACAGAAATGTATAAATGGGTGTGTGTGTGAGTGTGTGTGTGTGTGTGTGTGTGTGTGTGTGTGTGTGTGTGTGTGTGTGTGTGTGTGTGTGTGTGTGGTGTGCGTGTGTGTGTAATTGTAGAAATAAATATGTATGTCCACAGCGTCAAAAGAACTATGGGCACACGAATTGTAAACATTGTCAACGAGGGTCTGTTTCACACCGAACATAAAGGAATACTTTAAAAAAATATATGTAAAACCCAACATAATTAAATCGGATATGAAATGATAGTTGGTTAGATATATGTATGCATGGGAGTAGGGCTGTGTGTGTTTTTGTACAGTTTTGTGTATGTGTATATGTACGTATATCAACACGAATTCGTACTTTGGTTTCAAGTTTTAGTGCGAGACCAGCAATTTCGAGGAAGTGGGTAAATTGATTACACCGACCCCAGGACTTCACTGCTAATTATTTCATTGATCCCAAAATGAGTCAACCTTGGCGGAATTTGAACTCAGAACATAAAGACAGATGAAAGGCTGTCATGCGTTTTGCCTGACGCACCAACGATTCTGCCAGCTCGACACCTTACATTCACGCATTACTTTATGAAAAGTTTACAAAAACTAAAACTAAACAGCGTCTTGACGGTGGTATTATTGAGCAAAAGGGGCAAAATGAGTAACAGTGGTAAACTCACAAAGGATTGATATACTGTTGCTGCTGCTAATTTCTAAATGTCTACCTATTTCCTAATATTGAAGATCACATGTGTTCTATTTCTGTCGGAAATAAATTCTACAGTAAACTGGAGAAGAAGGCTGCAGGCTTTCAGATTCCACTCCAGAATAACGATAAGAGATACTCTTCATTTCAAGCTGATCAATGCTTACGCCAACTTGCAAGGTAATCCTTTGGTGTAACTAATGCCTTAAGTTGTTTTCAAAGATTGGGGAGAGTATAGTTAGCGGTGCTATTATCGAAGGAGTTCACGCCATCTTGACAAAAATATTGCGGAGTAAGATGGACGCGAGGCTTTGTTTATTTCAAGCACGGAGAATGACACTCAGCATCACATTGAACAATGACAAATGTCTTCTTTTGTTAACTCATCAATTTGTTACATGGAATACAAAAGTAGAAAATAATCTCAAGTAACCTGGCCCAGAAAAAAATCGAGATCCCTCATTGATTATATAACACTAAGCAATATTAAACAACTACAACGACTATTAGGTTTGTTTGGTTACTACTAAAAATGGGGGCCTCTTCTTCTCGGAACTAGTTCAACTCCTGGTAAATCTTACTTCATCATTACAAACGACCCTCGTCTCCACTTCTAATTCTTTCAAATTTTGGTACAAGGCCAACAATTTTTAGGGTGGGGTTTTGTCGATTGCATCGACCTCAGTACTCAAAGGGTACTTTTTACATTGACCCCGAAAGGATGGCAGGCAAAGTTGATCTCGGTGGAATTTGAACTCAGAACGTAAAGACGGACAAAAAGCCGCTAAGCATTTCTTCCGACGTACAAACAATTCTGTCAGCTCACCTCCATACCTCCACTTCTAATTAAAACTTAAATACAAAAATGAAATTTGATAATTTTTCTAAATGTGTTTTGCTATAAAAATAAAAACTATTTATCTGAAAGATATTTGCAAGAAAGTTAACGTATTATGATAAATGAACGACAAAATGTTACGTTGACTCACATGAGTTTAACATAACGAATGATTGCTTGGCTTTACTGATTCTTGTATTTATTTCATGAATGCAGTCTCCGTCTATTGTTATTTTCGTACCTAGATAGTTAAATCCGTCAACACATGGTCTTATGAGCTATAAATATCCCCGTGAAGAGATAAAAGTGGATGCATGGTCGCTGCTGAAGAAATACTCGGAACAAAACCAGGTCTTACAAATCTTCTTTAATCTCTCCATCCAGAGGTTTAAAAAGATTTCTCCACTTTTCAGTTGTACATAACCGACATACCTAAAACCTGTATTATTTACAAAGGTATACTTTTCCTTGCACTCAAAATATAAATATCTCTCTACCTATTTATTTGACCGCGTCTTTATCTTTTTTTTTTAGTTCTTTTGTCCTTATATTTTCTCCTTTATATAGTTTTCGTTTTCTCATTGGTTGTGTCTTATTTAATATTAAAAAGTTTGGAATCTATTTCAATCATTTATAATATATCTTTTGTGTTAGATATGGTTTGTCATCCAGTTTAATAGCTACATTCTGTAGACCTGGTAAAATTGATAGACATACATAAAAATATATACACCATAGACACAGCGAAGAGAGCTAGGCGGATATATGGAAAATGGATAGAAAGAAAGAAGAACAGACAGAAAGTGGACAAAAAAGAAAATAAAGAAAAATTAACAGGACAGACAGACTGAAAGACAGATAAACATATAAACAAGACGTATAGACAGGCAAAATAGTGAAAGAACGCGTGAAAAAGGCGATATAAAAGCAGAAATATAGTAACAAGACAATAGAGGCAGATATTAAAAGAAGAATGAAGGAAGACAAATGAAAAGAAGAAAAAAAAAGAGAAATTTGTAAATCAAAATGACTGAAAGATGTGTGAATTTGATTGAAATAAAAGATATATTTCACAGAACATTTGAAACGTAAGAATTAACCAACCCACACCATATTGTGAGACCGTCGCTATTTTCGTAGCTATGAAACCCGCCATTTTGTTTTCTTTACTCAACAATTTTTAAAAATTTAATTTAAATTTTTTTTTTTTTTATAAAAGAGACACTTATATGATTTAAATTGTTCATTTCTTTGGCTTTCTCTTTCCATTAGAGATTTCTGTTCGAATTATTTTTGCGTGCTTTTTTTTTATATTTCTTTGTCTCAATTTTTCTTTTCTTATTCTTCAATTTTTTTTATGTCATATATATGCGTGCGTGCGTGCGTGTATATGTATAAAGACAGAAAGAGCTCGAGAGAAAGCGAGAGAGATGGGGGAGAGACAGAGAGAGAGACAGAGACAGACAGACAGACAGAGAAAGAGAGAGACAGAGATTGGAATGCATATTTATACCTGTACTCATATTATGTGTGTGTATATGTCTGTGTGTGTGTTTTTTATTATTCTTATTTTTACTTTTTCTCTTCGTGTTTCTTCTTTCAAAAATTTCACACTTTTTCTTCTCCTTTTTTATTACAAACTTTTTTTCCTTTTTGAACACCCAACATCCTTTTCTTCTTCTTCGTTTCCGTCTTCTTTATAATAACATCTTCCCTTTTCTTTCTCCCCTTGGCTTTCTTCTTCTTTCATTTCTTTCAACCTCATTTAACCTCATTCATATAGTCTTTACAAATTCATGTCAGCACTGTCTGCAGACATTCATATACAGCTTCTTTTTGAGACATTGAATAGCGATGGTGGATCAGCGGGAAAGAAACCTTTAAGTAGTCGCACGATCTGCTACAAATGGCAGCCAAATCTACCTCAAAACCATCATCATCATCACTATCATCAACAATAGCAACAACAACAACAATCTTAATATAACAGTTGACGAGGATTTTGACAGCCTGGCTCAGTTGGTGAGGGAACATGTTGGGTTATCCTTCCTTGCAGCCGAAATTCGTAAAAAAAATTAATAAACCTCTGCTCCAGAAGATGCCAGCATTTGCCAGCTTCCAAAAGTGGAAGAATTACTTTATAGTGGAGGGAATATTTTGAAAATATTCGAAAGAAAGTATGTAGTTTTTTTTTCATTCGCAAAATATGCATTTTTTAAAAGAAAGTAAAAAATCTGAAAATCGGCTATAATAATAAAGTTTTCCAGTCTAATTGCTATGAAGGTATGATGTTGTAGAGAAAAAAATTGGAGGGAAAAGTTACAGAGGTTTAAAAATCGGAAAAACTGTGTATTTATAGCCAATAGCGAGACAGAAATTTTCTGCGTTTAGCGGAGCGGTATCAACTTTAAGGTTGTACCCTGTGAAATTTATAGTTTAGCGTCTATGAAATGACCTTTTCATTGTACGATTCTAAATAAACAGAAATATCTAATAAAATCAACATGTGTCATCTTACTGTTTCTTTTGTCTCTTCATTGTATGTTTTTTATTATTTTTTAAATTTGTAATATTAATATATTTGTCTGCATGCGTATTTCAGTATTGTAATTACCTATCATGTATTTGTGTACGTCACTAATATATAAGTGTGTGTGTGTGTGTGTGTGTGTGTGTGTGTGTGTGTGTGTGTGTGTGTGTGTGTGTGTGTGAATGTCTACGTGGACATTATATCTTGACGCTCGATCGCTTCTTACTCCCAGCAATCATCTTCTCGCGACAGAGTGGAGGACCTCTTGAAATAATACATGCTTCAGCCATAAGCCTAGGTACGCATACAGTCACGTTCTCCCTCTCACGCATACATTCAACTATTACACACACGCACACACGCACACACACACACATACGTGTGTGTGTGTGTGTATATATATATATATATATATATATATATATATATATACAATATAATATATGTGTATATGCATGCATACACACGCATGTATACATATATAATACGTATATATGTATACATATGTATATGTGTATCTGTATATATATATATATATATATATATATATATATATATATATATATATATGTATATATATATATATATATATATATATATATATATATATATGTATATATATATATATATATATACATACATATATATATACATATGCACATGTATATATATGTATGTATATATATATGTATATATATATATATATGTACACATATATATATGTATGTATATATATATGTGTGTGTATGTATATGCATATATATAAGTATTATGTGTGTATATATATATATATGTATATATATTATATATATGCGTGTGTGTGTGTGTGTGTGTGTGTGTGTGTGTGTGTGTGTGTGTGTGTGTGTGTGCGTGTGTGTAGGGAGAGTGGGAGGGCGGCGTTTGTATAAATATTTCTGCCATTCTTTACTCTGCTTAGACAGAAGAAATTATGAAAGACAGACGCACGCTGAATTATTAAAACCTCACTCACACGCTGCAAGTGCGTTGGCATGTTACAATCAATTTTCCCTTCGCATGAGTAATGACTTGTGACCATACTTCCATACGTATGTGTGTGTGTGTATATGTGTATGCGTGTGTGTATTGTGTGTGTGTGTGTATGTGTGTATGTGTGTGAGTGTGTGAGAGTGTGTGTGAGTGTGTGTGTACACGCACATGTGTATAGATATATTTACACATTTTTTTACTTATAAGTACACATCCACTAAAATTATGTACAGGCGCAGGCGTGGCTATGTGGTAGAAGCATGCTTCCCAACTACATGGTTCCGGGTTCCGTCCCACTGCGTGGCACCTTGAGTAAGTGTCTTCTACTATAGCCTCGGGCCGACCAAAGCCTTGTGAGTGGTTTTGGTTGAAGGAAACGGAAAGAAACCCGTCATATATATATATGTATATATATATATATATATATATATATATATATATATATATATATATATATATATATATATATATATATATACATATATATATATATATGGAGGGTGTGTCGGTGTATGTATTTGTGTTTGTGTTTGTCCCACCCACCATCATTTAGCAACCGATGTTGGTGTGCTTACGTCCCCGTAACCAGGTGGTTCAGCAAAAAAGACCAATGGAATAAGTATTAGGCTTTAAAAAAATAAGTCTTGGGGTCGATTTATTCGACCAAAAGCAGTGCTCCAGCATGGCCGTAGTCAAATGACTGAAACAAATAAAAGAATAAAAGAATACATCGTGAAGCTGTGTGTGTGTGTGTGTGTGTGTGTGTGTGTGTGTGTGTGTGTGTGTGTGTGTGTTAAAAGAAGCATTCACACGTATACCTAGCCATGCATTCAAACACACATACAGACATGGACTCACAGACACTAGCACTAAAACACCTACGCGCACACAAACGTACGCACACGGACATACACACGTACCTATTCTGCCTTTGTGTGCGTTTAAGGCTTCGCTCGCTCTCTCTCTCTCTCGCGCGCGCGAGTGCATAAACGTATGTACATCATTCCATTGCTAAACACGTATGTTTCCATTAATATTATTCACATCAATCAACTTTACAATTTTATACACACACATTCATAAATGTGTGTATATGTGTGTGCCTTTGCAGAGGTGGATATAAGTGTATTCATGTGTGTGTGTGTGTGTGAGTGTGAGTGTGCGTGTGTGTGTGTGTGTATGTGTAGAATTGGATGTAAGTGTCTATCAGCGGGAGAGAATGAATTTAGAGATTTTATGTAAATTAACTTTGTCAATAAATAAAAACTTTGTCAATACATAAAAAAAAGATTCTGATTATTGTATTGGGCGGTGAGTGTATATAACAAGACATTGCTACAGCTGAACGCTGCGGGACGGTTTCGTTTCTTCACTGAAGTGATTTTATGACAAGCATGCCTTTCTTCTTCTTATACTGGCCTATGTTCAGTCTATCTTTGTTGTTTACGTTCTCAATGTTTGTAACTTATTTTCTAAGTAACTGTGTGACGTAGGATTGCTCAATCAGATCGGATCTGGAACAACAACAACAACAGCAGCAGCAGCACTCGTATTTGGAGATACATTTTGCAGCGTTCACTTTGTTGCAAGAATTCCTCAAGGCATTAACCTTGTCACCAGTCAATTCACAGTGTGTGTGTTTGTGTGTGTGTGTGTGTGTGTGTGTGTGTGTGTGTGTGTGTGTAAGCATGAAGGGATATATCATCCGGGTGGATACCGCGGTGGCTCTCATTTATGTTCCAGATTACGGCTAACCGCATTGATTTAACGTCTATGACTACCATTAGTTATCACTCATGCTGTAAGTTCCTCTGATGGGTAATTCCGCGTTCGCTTCTCTTGACGGTAATACAATCTGAAGTGTATATTAGCAATAATTATAACGATGTAGAATATGGAGACTTGTTCATCCTCAAAATTTATTTTACCTTATTTCACAAT
>NC_142941.1:49198739-49251239 GCF_046866305.1 Octopus bimaculoides | reverse complement strand
ACTCTACTCTTGCTAATAATAATAAATGGTTTCCAATTTTGGCACAGGGGCAGTAGTTTTGGAGGAGGGGGAGATGAATCGATTACATGGACTCCAGTGCCTCACTGGTACTTAATTTATCGACCCCGAAAGGATGAAAGGCAAAGTCGACCAGTAATTTTCAGAGGAGAGGTCAGTTGAAACCACTGGCCCCAGTACATGACCGGCAATTTATCGTATCGACACCGAGAGAATGGAAAGCAAAGTCGACCTTGGCGGGATTTGAACTCAGAACGTTCAGATCCTGGTGTAAACATGTATAAACAATATAACAATAACAACATGAAAATTCTACCATTGAGAGAAACGCTACCTAAAGTAATCTACAGAGCCCCACATATCCCCAGTCACCCTGCTCACCAAAAGTATCATGGCAATGGCTCCTGTGCCATCCATACGTTTCAGCCTGCAGACACGTGCTTAGAGTAGGTCTGTTCACTAGAAGGCAACACGTCCCTCTCTACCCTCAACTTCCCTTTCAATAATAATCAATATCATCATTTAACATGTTTTCCATGCTTGCATGGATCGGATGGTTTCACCGAAAACTGGTGAGCTGCACCAGGTTCCAGTCTGGTTTGGTATGGTTTCTACAGCTGGATGCCCTTCCTAATGGCAACCACTCCAAGAGTGTAGTGGGTGCTTTTTATATGCCAGTTACGAAACACCAGCATCAGCCACGACTACAATCTCACTTGGCTTCACAGGTCTTCTCAAACACGGTGTATTGCCAAAGGTCTCTCGCAAAGTATTTCATCTGACGCAACTTGCCATAATGATAAGGAGAAGAAGAAAAAGAAGAAAATAACAACAACAAAAATAATTTCCTCATAATTTTAATAAAAAAAAGAAATGAAAAACTAAAATGAAGAATGTAAAAATGAATGTGGGACTGTTTTATGGCTTCCACAGCTTCAAGAGACCATCTTCAGAATAAGTGGCAATAAGGTTTTGATGAGGATGATGGGCAACACCAATAACATCTTTTTCATGGACCTGGAATAAGAGAAATAGAAAACAAAACTAGTTTTGGTAACAGTGTTGTCATGTCGAGGAATGACCACAAACACAGCCACCATCATGTGTGTGTGTGTGTGTGTGTGTGTGTGCGCATGAGTCTAACATATACACATAAATACACACACACATATATGTAAATACATATATATATGTAAATACACATACATATGTATACATAAATACATACACATACACACACACAGACAGGCTTTTTAGATTCCACTGAAGGATTTGGTTGGCCCAGGTATAGGTCATCTTGTCAAATTGTCACACAGTGGGGCCAAAACAACATGGCTCAGAAGTGAAGTACTTAACCACACATCCATGTCTGTATTGTTGTCCATAATATACACTCAGTCATCATCATCATTATCATCATTTAACGTCTGTTTTCGATGCTGGCATGGGTTGGATGGTTTGATAGGAGCTGGCATGCTGGAGAGCTTTCCATAAATATCATAGAAATAATTGTGAGAAAAATCTCTAGCTTGTGCTAATGTATGAACTAACACACACACACACACACACACATGCATACCTTCTGAAATGAAATAAAAACAGAAAATCTTCTTCAAATATGCAATGACGCTCATGAAATAATCTTTTAACAAATGGTGTGGAACTGGATTCCATAATGCTATCTAACACTTACATCTTGTTTATTTAATGTGTGTGTGTGTAGATATGTGTATGTATGTATGTATGTATGTATCTGTGTATATATCTTTAGATACTCACACACACACACACACATATATATACACACACAAGTGTGTGCACATGTATAGATGCATATGAGAAAATACACAAATATACAATTATATAAATATGCACACACATAAAAAGCAGTGTTCACACACACACATCAATCACTAACACATTATATAGTACACGTGTGTGTGTATGTGTGGATATATACATGCGTGTTTTAGTAAGAGCCAGCCTATCTTGTTCTCTTCAATCGCACTCCACCTGTCAGCCATCCATTGTTAATACAAGCGTGATTAATATATTACACACATTTGGTGCAATACTTGGCCTTCCTCCACACACCACCACCCAATGTCAGCAGATCTATTATCTGGAAAAGCTGGTGTTTGTGCTGTATGGGTGTTGTGCAAAGGGGAAATCAACCCCCGTCCCTTACCGTCAAGGTTCTCTCCAGTTTGCCAGTGGTGATACTGAAACAGTACAACACTCGGTCCTCTCCCACGCAGTAGATCCATTCTCCACGAGGTGACAAGGTACAACACACAAAATCTCCACCCTCTCGTTTACCACTTGAGAAACTACGAACAATCTGAAATTAGAAAATAGCCATACATAACATGTTTTGCATATATATATATATATATGTGTGTGTGTGTATTTACAGATGTATGTGGGTGTATGTATGCATGTATATGTACATAATCTATATATATTGTCCAATTCCTATACACATATATATTTGTGGAATATTAAAAGCACATCCAAGCGTGATCATTGCGAGGGCCACGGATTGGCACCCATGCCGGTGGCACATAAAAAGCACCATTCAAGCATGATCATTGCCAGTGTTGCCTTACTGGCACATGTGCGTGGTCATTGCCAGTGCCACCGGACTGGCTCCTATGCAGGTAGCATGTAAAAAACACCTTTTGAGTGTGGTCATTGCCAGAATCGCCTGACTGGCCCTCATTCTGGTGGCACGTAAAAGCACCCACTACACTCTCGGAGTGATTGACGTTAGGAAGGGCATCCTGCTGTAGAAACTCTGCCAGATCAGATTGGAGCCTGGTGCAACCATCTGGATGACCAGTCCTCATTCAAACACTCAGTTCCTAGCTACACACAAAAGAGAAAACATGTTAGAAAGACAGGTCAGTGGACGTAGTGAATGACAGAGAAAAATAGAGAGGTGAGTGATTGAGTGATAAACAAGACTTACCTGTCCAGACATATTCATGATGGCCACTGTATTGGATCTGTTACACACAACAAACTGCTCCATGTTACGTAACAACGGGTGCACACTGTGGACTGTTATGTCGGTCCCAGTGGAACCACCCAGGGACTTGAATGTATTCTGACATTCCGTGCTTTTGACATTCCAGATCTTTATGGTTCCATCAGAGCTGGCACTGTAACAACAACAACAACAATAATAATTCTTCCTACTATAAGTACAAGGGGGGGGCAGTGCTTGAGTGGTACTTATTTTATCAACCCAGACAGGATGAAAGGGTCGATTCTTGCTTCCATTAACACAACCAGAAACCCTGTCATCCTTTACAGGATTAAAAAAAACTGGCATAACAATGTTTGTATTTAAAAATATATGGGGGCAAACAAACAGCAGTAAACAGGGTTTAGGGTTCAAATCACCTGATGACATGGTATCCATCCTGGGTAAATACAGCATCATTAACAAATGACAGATGGCCACGGAATTCTTTGAGAGTTTTACCAGATTTTAAACCATGAATTCTGAAAATATAAAGCACACACATAAATATCTCTCACTCATATATATATATATATATATCTATATATATATATATATATATATTTATATATATATACGAATGCATAACATGCACATGTGTATAGAAACCTGTTTTCCTACTAACAGGGAATAAAAAAATTATGATAGCATGAAATTATAAATTATAACATTATCACTAACTATTTAGTCATAATCAACAGAAGCGAAACTGGTCGACTTTGTAAATATCTTATCTCATATATTTCTTCTGAGTGCACTAAATGATATTACTTTGGCAATTGTATAATGTGCAATATTAATAAGCTTCAGAATAAAGCATTTAGTCAAGTACAGAGCATAATAAAAGATTATATAAATGACGAGAGAACAAGAAAATATATAATGGACTTCATTAACTTACAGCTGTTTCTACTACAATATGCAATGTACTTATAAGCTGAGTGCTTGTGATTCACCTTATAGCTTTGTCAGAGCTTTAAAAAATGTTTTAAAGCTCCAACAGAGCTATAAGGTGATAAAGCACTTGATGAACAGTGCTTTGCATCTTATGGAAGAAACAGATGTAAGCTGATGAAGTTCTGTGCCATTGTCATTTATATCTGCCAAATCAGATTGGAACCTGGTGTAGCCACCTGGTCCACCAGTCCTCAGTCAAATTGTCCAACCCATGCTAGCATGGAAAGCGGACATTAAACGACGATGATGATGATCTCTCATATATATATATGTGTGTGTATATATGGAAATACAGACACACACACACACATGATGGTGAGGGATATTTTCAAAAGAGACGTGATGAGAGGATAGTCATGCCTTTCCATAAACCAATACCAAAATATACAACAGTGTTCAGAAAGCAGACTCACCTGATACTTTGGTCAAAAGAGGCACTCAACAGCTGGCTGTTGTCCCGAGAAAAGGTCACACATGTTACACCTTTGGTGTGAGCCCTCTCAAATTTACGCAGGCACTGACCTGTTAAGATTTTCCAAACCTGTCAAAATTGAAATGAAATACAATGGAAGTGTAAAATAATAATAATAATAATAATCCCATCTACAACAGGCACAAATTTCACTGGTACTCAATTTATCGACTGCACCAGACTTCTGTGTCTGTTTTGGCATAGTTTTTATGGCTGGATGCTCTTCCTGACACCAACCACACCGCAGAGTGGGCTGAGTGCTTTTTACATGGCATCAGCACAATTGAGGTCAGTTTTGGCAAGGTTTTTACAGCTACATGCCCTTCCAAATGCCAACCGCTTTACAGTATGGACTGAGTGCTTTTTAAGTGACAGCAGCACTGGCGGGGTCATCAAGTATCTTGCAAGACAAGGAATCTTTGAGAGGGGAGGGGGACATTGGAGGAGGGGATCTTCCTTGGTCTCCCTCTCCCACAAGTACCATCCACATTCAGTGACAACCAATTCTTTATACACCTGTCTTCGTTCATATGCATCACATGTCCAAACCAATGTAGGATACTCCCCTGCATTTGATTCTTCTCACCCAACTTTTCTCAACTAAAATTATAAATTTAGCAATGAGGAAAACTATTTTTCTAAACTACCAATTCCTGTGAAAAAAGACAGGGGAGACAATTCTGTATATAATGGACAATGTCACCAAAAACTTTGGATTTATTCATTGATCAATAGTTATGTTTTCTGCTGAAATATACAATAAAACCCTAACAGTGAATTTGAACTCAAGGCTTCTAAGTTGGTAGGGGAGTACATCATCAACTTAGTCCCTTCACTTCAATTATGTAAAAAAATCATTAAATGGTTTATTTTTATAGTTCCTTTTAGAAACTGATGAAAAACAACAATAATAAAAAAAGTGGAATGGGGGCCAACCTTTATTTTCCCATCCTGTGAACCAGTGGCCAACATTTCAGAATCTCTGCTGAAACACATACACAACACAGCATCATCCATCATCATAAAGTTATCCTGAAATATTTTTAAAAATGGCACTTAAACTTGCATCATTTGGTGTAAAGAGATACATGAATATTATCGACACAAATAATGTCAGTCATTTTTGACGGATTGACAGAGGGAGATATTATCAATAATGATTTGCTGTCACAGAAATCATCAATAGACGTCCAATACAAGACTCTTACCTGGGCTTGATATCGCAAATCTTTCCTGATTTTGCCAGTTGAGAAATTCCAGACTTCAATAAAGCCATCAACAGAACCGGTTACAAGGAACTGACCATCTGGGGAGAATCGACCACATTCCACATGGGCTTTTTGACCAAACTGTAAATGAGAGAAACAGATTTATAGATTTTAACAAGTACGACTGTTTTGTTGGTTTTTGTTATCTTTTATCTTTCATTTGTTTCAATCATTTGTTTCAATCATTAGTCTTTTGTCCTTCTGTACTTGAGAAAATAAAGTACTTGAGAAAATAAAATGCTGGCCTTGTACCAGAATTAGAAATAATTATCACTATTATTATCATTAAGGTGGTGAGCTGGCAGACTCATTAGCACACCAGGCTAAATGCTTAGCAGTATTTCACCTGTCGCTACGTTCTCAGTTCAAATTCCGCCAAGGTCAACTTTGCCTTTCGGGCTCGATAAATTAAGTTCCAGTTGAGTACTGGGGTCAATGTAATCAACTATCCCCCTCCTGGGGGAGGGGGATAGTTGAAAGGATTATCATTATTATTATTATTTTAATAGTAACTCTTGAAAAAGGATAATCAGTAGGATGCCTTTTAAAAATTGAGTTCCATGTGAGTGAGTTCAAATCTCAATAGTACAAAAACACAGATGATTTCAACTGGTTATTCCTTTCATACTTCCAAAGGTCAAGAAAATGAACACACTCCACCGAAGATGAAGAAAAGAAGGAAAATACTTACTTTGATAGTTTTGCCAAGTTGTGTTGGATATTTCTCTTCTTCTTGTTCCCTCACAGCTGCCTTACCACGGAATACATCAATTGTGGTCCCTGAAAGTAAACAGATCTCAGATTGGTTTTCTTGCAGAATATTCCAGAGCTACATACTCACTGAGTAAGAACCAGACCAGGAGGAATGTTCCAGACAGTTGTGTCCTAAATTTAAAGGCAGACTGTGTGATGAGGCTTGCACTTTTAAATTACATGTAGAGTCTAGCTGAGAAGATTCCACACAGTCTCCATTTACGTCATTTCATTTATAAGATTTGGGTCAATCTCTGGCTAAAACAGAAGACTCTTACCTAGGTCCTGTTCAGTGAGATTGAACCCAGTACCTTGTGATTTTAGAACAAACTTCTTAACTGTGTCCAGAAAATATAGAAACAATGGGTGACCTTCAAAACAGTTCAAAAATAGGTTGCAGTAGATTTGGAAATAAGAAAAGGCTAATATGTGAGGCACAGGTTTGGCTGAGTGGTAAGAAGCTTGCTTTCCAACCACATGGCTCTGGGTTCAGTTCCACTGCGTGGCACCTTGGGCAAGTGTCTTCTATAGCCTTGGGCTGACCAAATCCTTGTGAGTGGATATGGTAGACAAAAACTGAAAGAAGCCTGTCCTCTGTGTATGTGTGTGTGTGTTTGTCCCTCACCATTGCTTGACAACCGGTGTTGGTGCGTTTACATCCCCTTAACTTCGCAGTTCAGCAAAAGAAAACCCAATAAAATAAATACCAGGCTTAAAAAAAGGGAAAGATGAAAAAAAAAAGACATTATTGTGTGATGAGATGAAGGTGCGAGTATTTCAGGAGTGGGGAGGGGGTAGACGCATTTCCTGAAGATGGAAAACAAAAATGGTCAACTGACTCAATATTGGACAATCAGTGAAAAAGTGGAGGTGTGGTTAGGAAGGTTGTTTTCCAACCACTTGGTTCCAGGTTCAGTCCCACTGTGTAGCACCTTGGCCAAGTGACTGTTACTATAGCCCTGTGCCGACAGGATTTGGGAGACGGAAACTGAAAGAAGCCTGTCTTATATATACATATGTAGATAAGTGTGTATGTGTGTGTGTTTGTGAATTAGTGTCTCTTTTCCTTGGCATCGTGCGATAGCTGTTGGCAAGCATCACAGTCATGCAAGCAGCATCCTTCAATTCCTATCTTCTGAGACATGTCTGGTCAGTGGGTGGAATACTACCTCACTTGTCACTGGGAAACAGGTGAGGGTTGGCAACAGGAAGAGCATTCAGCCAAAGAAAATCTGCCTTAACACATTTCCATCCGACCCATGCCAGCATGGAAAAGTGGATGTTAAACAATGATGATGATGATCCTTAATATAAACCATCACAATCAAGACATTCCTCTAACATAACGAGACTAATTTAATTACATTTCTATTTAACATCCTTTGCCACCAGTTCTTAAGAGAAGATCAGACTCTGTGTATATATACAGGTGAGTGTGTGTAGCATTTGCATCTGTTACGACTGTAACATGACTCTCCTAATCCTCATGTGTATTAGGGAAAGATCACTCAGTTACAAAAGATAAGAGATTGGTTATCTGTTTAAAAAAACAAGGATCAGCGAAGGATGTCATTCATAAACGCATTGAAAAAGAAGAAAATACAACAGCTGAATATACTGGTTGTTTGGAAATTAAATATTATATATGTTTTGATGTTATCATACACAATGTTTCCTCAATAAAATACAATCTTTACAAATCAACAATAATCAAAATATGACATCAACAATATCAACAAAATACAAACAGATGTTATCCTAAAAGAAATATCAATTTCCTTTGACCTAAAATCAATTTTGAAAGATGAAAAGTGCATCAGGTGTAACATCTGATGGACTTTCGAGCAGATGTTTTGATGTCTGCAGTGTAAACAATGTTGAGTAACAATATTCGTCAATAGTGAAAGTAAATAGTTGGAGAAAAAGAATGGAATGAAAACTTTTAAAATATTTCTCTTCCAAAATTTTTTTAGAAGCCAGATTCAATCAGTCGTGACTCAAACCCATTCACTATTTACTTGTGTTCTTATATACCAACAACGGTGGAGAGAAATTGTGTGCAAAATAGACACAAACACACAAAAATGGACAATTTGAACGGAATTACAGCATTTTTACCATAAATATATATCAATGGGCATTTTGCTTTTATATTATTGGCTTCAAATTTTAGCACAAGGCCAGCAATTTCAGGGGAGTGGGTAAGTCGATTACATTAACCCCCCAGTACTCATTGGTCCCAAAAGGATGAAAGACAAATTCAACCTCAGAAGAATTTGAACTCAAAACGTGAAGACAGACGAAAAGCCGCAAAGCATTTTGCTCAGCATACTTGACTAATAATTCATTTGATATGATGATATTTAAAGAAAATTTAAATTATATATTTTATATTTCACCTGTATGTACCTGTAATTGTGTGACATACCTATTGTTAACTGTGGAATACACCCACAGGTAACTGAGCATGACACCCACAAGTAACTGTGGAACCAATGATTAGAAACTATTGGAGCAAGTCACAACACCCCACTGCGAGAATAGACTGACCAAACGACTATAAATAGTAGCGGTCTGAGTGAGATAGAGACAGGGTAGGCATTAATCGCAGGAAGTTGTAAGGTGCCGTTTTGGGAGTTTGTCAGAATATCGTTTGTTGGTTCGTGGAGAGTCTGTTGGATTGTTATGTGAGTGCTACCCTGCTTCGTTATGTTTTATTGTTACTACACGGTTACAGCGTTAACAAGTATCATCATAATAATTTGTAATACAACAGAAACAGACAGAGGAGTAAAAGAAAAACCAATAAACTTACCGGGGGGTAAAAGTCCTTGATGCTGTTGCCATTTCAAGGCCTGACCTAACAAGGCCAGAAGACGTGACGGTGGGACGACATTGACCTCTCCCGACAATGCTTGGGCAATGGCAGAACGCCTCTTCTCCTTTGTTTGACCTTCTAAATAAGCCTAGAGGTATTAAGGGGATAGAGGAGTGTGAGTGAAGATGCAGAGATGAGCAAAGGAGAGAAGGAAGGAAAACACAGAGAAATGTTAAGCAAAACTGGGACTGAAGTCTCAGACTTACTTCGCGAGGGTCAAAGTAGGACCGGGCAAGCATGTTCTCTAAATGGACATAGCGGTCAGGCTGGGTTTGCTTCAACATTATCATTGGGTCGGTCTGTCGGAGAAGGGACCTGGCAGCTCCCAACTCACGCAATTCAATCAGTTCAAGAACAATCTAGAAAAAATAAGAAAAAAATTTCAATAATTGAGAATAATAATAATAATAATAATTATAATTATTATAATAATAGTAATAATAGACAGGTTAGCATGAGGGGTTAAGCAGTTGTGGTCGATGAAAATGGTGGTTAGTAGTACCAATAATTGTCGGAGCCCTGGGAACAGTGAGTCAAAATCTTGAGAAGTACATGGAACAAACAGGGGCTGCAATAGAAATAGGAAACTGTGTGGAAGCCCAATGTGTGTGTTTCACATTATTTTACCATGCAATATGACCTTTTGTCATCTACCACATACAGCGCCAAAAGAAAACCCTCTAACTTTACTATTATCATTTCACATCTACTTTCCATGCTGGCATGGGCTGGACGGTTTGAGAAGACCTGATGGATCAGAGGACCATGTCATGCTCAAACGTCTCAGTTTTGGCAGGGTGTCTATGGCTGGATGCTCTTCCTAACACCAACCACTTCACAGAGTGAACTGGGTCATTTTCTTCATGGCACCAGCATTGGTGGAGGTCATTTTGTAATTCATAAAACTAAAGAAACGCCATAAGAATTGGAGAATGTTGCAACTTAAGGTGTTCAGAGAAGTAAGATTGGTGGGGGGAGAAGAAGAGACTTCCTGTGGTGAGTGACAGTGGTTAGGGGATTGCAGTTACAAGAAGGTCCTTGTCTTACCTGTTCATAGAGTTCAATAAGTTTCTGGTCAGGTAACTTGAGGGACTGAATGGCCTGAAGGACAGTGTCCCAGTGACCACTGTTTATGTCACCAACAAAACTGTCCACTGAATCTACAGTGTTTAAAGAAATACCACTCTCTTCCTGTTGAAACAAAAGAAATAACAATGATTTGTAACATTGACAGACAACAATTTAGGAGGAGCAGAATGGTCGATTACATGAAACAAAGGATTCAACTGGTATTTATTTAATCAACCTCACAACAGAGAAAACTAAGTTGGCTTTGGTGGAATTTACACTCAGAAAATAAACAAATATTACTAGAAACTGCAATGATGAAAGTTGCAAACCAAACTGATTTACTCTGCTTTTTAACTGTTTACACTCACTATTTACCCACACTGACCCTCCTTGGTTACCTCAGATCTTACTATTTACTATCTCATGGCAAATGGACATTAAAAGATGATAATGATGATGATGTACTTCATCTTTTATCTACATTGATAAACACTAGCAACCTCAAATTATGCTGTTTACTACATAGATACTCTACTATTCACCTACATTAACGGGTTACCTCAGATCATACAGTTTACTCTATAAATACTCCACCATTTCCTCACATTGACAATCAGATTTCACTGTTTGCTACAAATACTGCCAGCAAGCCACTATTTCCCCTACTTTTACTAATAAAGGCACAGATTTAGTGGGATGAGTACAGCCAAGTATCTTTTAGTACAACTGGACAATGCAGTTCAGTTATGGTAGTTAGTAGCTGGTGCCTATTTACAGTTAGGTAGACTAAGCTATTTTTAAGTTAACTCTCCATTAGTTACAGACACAGTAAGAGATAGCATAGCAATCCAGTGTTTCTCAAAGTGGGTAACACAGAAAAATTTAGGGATTCCACAAAATGAAGGGTCTTTTAATAAAATTTAATAAAAATATACTTTTTTATAAAAGAAAAACCTTTTTACACTTCCAAGGTAATGTTGCTAAGTTTTGGTTTTAATACGACTAAATTCTTTCTTTAAAATCATCATCATTTCATTTAATTGTCACCATTTGTTTTCTCTGCTGGCACCGGTTGGACGGCTTGGCAGGAGCTGGCCACCCGGAGAGCTGCACCAGGCTCCAATTGTCTATTTCGGCATGGCCTCTATGGCTGGATGCCCTTCCAACACCAATCGATGTTATTAACATTAAGATGGCAGTGGCTGTCTGTAAAATATGGTTATAGGTTCCACAATAAGTTTTGATTTTCATTGATACTTGGTCATTTGTGAGTTAACTCTCTGATTGGAGAGAGAAACAGAGAGAGACATCTGTAAATTAACCCTCTAACCCTAACCTGGTGATTTGTTCAGTCTATTCTAAATATCACCAAATATTTAAGGCCATCCACACTAATATTAATGAAGAGCTCACTAGTAAAAGGGCAACCAGTTCTACAACTACCAAAATCTGGTGTTTATTCTAGTCATGTAGAAAGGTGCAAATAGGTAACTTACCTGTAATACTGTTAATGTCCTCAACAGATTGTTCTCCTTCAGATACTGTTCAATAAGTCTCACAACACTGAAATCATTAAAAAAAAAAAAAATCATTATCATCATCATCAATACAATTCTCATAACAATACCAAGATTACATCACCACCATCACCATCCCTACCTCTACAGAAGTTTTAAAATACAGTTCCAGCACATCCGACCTATCACCATTCTCCATGTGCCACAATCCTAATATCAAACACTGTGAAACAGCTATAATTAAAACCAGTTCACCTCACACCCTGAGCGACCAGCTCTCACCTTCATAAGAGATTGTACCATTCGTCAGGTACATATAGTTTACTCTGGTAGATTTGTCTTTTTTTTTTTTTTTTTTTTGATGTACTTATTAAAATTTCTAGCGAAATGGGCCCGACATAACGAATTGTTGGAAAGGGTGAATGGAAACAATTCTTCAATATAGACCCCAATAATCTGACTGTAATTTTATATTATCGAACCCCTGAATGATAAAAGACTAATTTGACCACAGTAAGATTAGAACCCGGGATGTAAAGAAGAGCACACAGTATTTGTTTCGTGATGGAACAGATTGTTCATTGCCTCCCCTCCTGTTTGTTTATTATTCTGTGCGATGTACAAATTGTTTTTGTGGCCTCGAGTAACGACGATCCTCGGATGGGCTTGTGATGTACTGTTCGTGTTTGGTTAATTGACTTTTCTATCACTCTCCCCCTTGTGCCAGTATAAAGAATTATCGCCATTAACTTATGTTGTTGTTCTGATTGTTGACAGCCAACGAAGGAGGGGACTTCGTCACAATAATGCTACAAACAACAAATTCCTCCCCTAAACACATCTTTAAAAATAAACAGGAAGGACACATTGAATAATGCAGCCTTGGGTTCATTCGTTATTATGTGCCTGTGTACTAAAAGTCGATCGCAGTATATTACTGGTACTTATTGACCCTGGAGGAACGTAGAATGCATCCAGTCGGAAACGAAATAATAAACAACAATAGTAATCAGAGACAAGGAAATAAGGATGAGAATCGAGGAAGGTGTGAGGTGAGGGAGGGAATGGTGAGGGTTGGGTCAGGAGAGGGAGGAAAGGTGAGGGTTGGGTCAGGAGAGGGAGGAAAGGTGAGGGTTGGGGCAGGAGAGGGAGGAAAGGTGAGGAGGGTGGAAGGTTTATTTCGAAAGAGGAAAAAACATGACGTGACTGTTAAATTGAAGTTATTAAATGAAAATGAACATTCTCAATAGGAAACAGTGCGTTGGTTGGTAAAATAGTCGGTAGATAAGGGTAAAGAGAAGAAGAGCGACGTAAAAGAAGTAAAACATTAGAAGACAATGAAAGAAAAGATAAAAGAGAATGTTTAAAGAGGTGGACTTACTCGGCTGACTCGATTTCTACCGCCATCTTGAGATGTGAAGAAATAAAAAACAGGAATGGTTACCGGGAAAACGTGGACTGGCGAAACGAAATAGCTCTCTTTCTCGCTGTTTCTTTGTCCCTTCTGTGTATTTTATATATACTGAGGACCTTTTTGATAATGAAATCAAAACAATCCGAGAAAATACAAAAATAGACTTGGATATCCGGAATAAGAGAATATATCATTATAATGAATTTCTCTTTAATAGAAGAACAACGAAATTTTTTTTTAGTTATAAGTCAAGTATCGTTAAAAACGAAAAAACTTCTTATAAAAAAATTGATTTTTATAAAGTAATTACAAACACAAAAGTTGTTTCAATGTTTCTTTAGTAAAGATCGCCGAAGACACTTTTTACGGAAAAAGTCCGATATTTCGTACTGGTATCGAAAGATCGCCGAAACTTCCAAGTTCCACCAAGGTCGACTTTGTCTTTCATCGTTTCCGGAGTCGATAAAATAAGTACCAGTTGAGCACTGGGGTTGATTCAATTGACTAACCCCATCCCTCGAAATTGCCAGAATTCTGAAACTAATATGTAAGAAGCTTGCTTGCCAACCACTTGGTTCCGGGTTCAGTCCCTCTGCGTGACGCAAATGTCTTCTACTATAGCCTCGGGCTGACTAAAGTTTTGCGAGTGGATTTGGTGGACGGAAACTGAAAGAAGCTCATTGTGTGTGTGTGTGTGTGTGTGTGTGTGTGTGTGTGTGTGTGTGTGTCCCACCGCTTAACAACCGATGTTGATGTATTTACGTCCCCGTAACTTAGTGGTTCGGCAAAACAGATCTTTACAATAAGTATTCGGCTTAAAAAGAAATAAGTCCTCTGGCCGATTCATTCAATTAAAAATTCTTCAAGGTGGTGCCCCAGCATGGTCGCAGTCTAATGACTGAAACAGGTAAAAGATAAAGGATAAAGACGTATGTGTGAATAAATACGTGTGTGTGTATGTATGTATGTATGTGTGTGTATGTATGGATGTATGTATGCATGTATGTATGTATGTGTGTGTGTGTAAATATATATATATATATATATATATATATATATATATATATATATATATATATATATATAATGGGTGCGATGAGTAAATTGTCGCCATTTTATATTTTCAATTTCGTGCAAGCGCATTGTTTTGTTTTTGATTTTGTCGAATATACAGTATAGTGGGGTCAGTTGGGCACCGTCTGTGAGAAAAACAGCAGTATAACGCAATTCACTCTGCTAAAAACTTGGAAACGACATGCTGTACTGCTTGGAATTCGCGCCGGAAGCTCCAATACGAACATTTCAGAGTGTTTGGGTGTCAGTCTGAGGACATGGACCGAAAGGGATAAAAATCAAACATCCTGCCAACATCATGGTGTCTGGAGTGATCATTATTTATGTTGACGTTATGCCTCCATTCATCTTCCCACATGATCTCGGGCTCAACACAGAGGCCTACATCAAGTTCCTGGAGAAGGTAGTGCTGCCCTGGGTCAAGAGGGTGGCTGCTGGAAGAGCCTATATCTGGCAACAGAACTCCACTGGGTTCTCCACTGGTATTGCTGGTCTTGTACCAAAATTTGAAACCAACATTTCCCATATCTCTTCGATGCTTGTTTACATCTTTTCATAACTGAAATCTTTGATGTCGATATTTTAGAAGCGATTAATTAAATCCTCATTAAATATTAAAATTGGCTTTGTATTGGTTGGGTAGGAATGTGGGGTTCTGGTAGTGAGTGGTGCAGTGGTGCGGTGGCGGCGGTGGGGTGGAAGCACAGTGGCGGTGGGGTAGGGGTGTGGTGATGGTACTGGTAGCAATTGTAGTGTGGTGGGATGTAGTGGTTGTGGTGGTAGTATTGTGGCATGTGGCAGAGTAGCAGAAGTAGTAGAGGTATGGTGTACAGTACTGAAATGGTGTGATATATGATACAGTGACGATAAGAGTATGGTATGTGGTACTATAGTAGTAGAAGTAGAAGCAGCAGCAGCATTGGACAAATAAATAAATTCCTCCTCTGTGGTGAAACCTAGGGTTTCAGTTACTTTTGGTTCCACCGAATTAAATGAAATATATTCATACTCTACTCCCAGTATTGAGTAACCTTTCTTCTGTTCATTTATATTCATGTGTGCGTGTGTGCGTACATGCGGGCGTGTGTGTGTGTGTATGTGTGTGCAAACACGCGTATATACATGCAGATACACATGCGTACTTATATGTACGAATGAATATATATGTGTATCTATTTATGCACATATGTATGTATGCATGTATGTATGTATGTATGTACGTATGTATGCATTGTAACTGCAATGTAGCCAAATGGTAAAGAAACTTCCCAATCATAAACCCCAGGGTTTAATTTCCTCATCGTGGGGGCCTCTTAGGCAAATGCCTTTTCCTATAGCCACATGTCGACCCACGACTTGTGGGTGAATCCGGGTGGGTGGCATTTGTATGGAGGCTTGTCGATGGACTGAACCCGTAATCCAAAGCTCCAACTTTGTCAAACTTGAGTCATATTGGTTCTACCTAAAAATTACATCAAAGGTTGACGTGTATCTGTGGAGTACTCAGCCACTTACATGCTAATCAATTGAGCCTGGCAGTTCAGTTGATTGAATAAATGAGAAACTAAGGATCGGAAATTCTGACCAAAGTTCGTTTATAAATTATTTCTATTTGAATTAGCAGAATGGTTAGAGCGTCGGACAAAGTGCCTTGTCTTTGTTCCACATCTTTATGTTCCCAGGTTCAGATACCACCCAAGTCACCTTTATCTTTCATCTGTCCAGGGCTGATAAAATACACGATCAATCACGTAATGGTATCGATATGATCAACTAATTTCTCCCCACACAAAATTGCTGACCTTATGTCTTAATTAGGCACCATTAATAATGGCGAGCTGGCAGAATCGTTAGCACGCCGGACGAAATGTTTAGCGGCATTTCGTCCGTCTTTATGTTCTGAGTTCAATTTTCGCCGAGGTCGACTTTGCCTTTCATCTTTTCGGAGTCGATAAATTAAGTACCAGTTGAACACTGGGGTCGATATAAGCGATTTACCCCGCTCCCTCCGAAACTGCTGGCGTTTGTCCAATGGTAGAACGTCCGTCATGCTTAAAGGTTTTTTTTTACTCAGTCTTTATGTTATTATCTATTGCTTTTTTGCTTCGAGATTCATTTGTTCCAAACACAAACAAAAAATGAACTATCGTCGTCCCATGGTGGTAATTGTGTAACGAAAGCATCATCATTTCTATTCTTAAAGCTCCAACGTGATTCGCTTTCAGCCTCTTTTATGAGGCGTTTTCTGCTGCAACATTTATTAATGTTGGTGTTGTTGCTGTTGTTATTTCATTCCAAATCAAACCTGACTCGGCTGCACTGCGGTCAAAGGTGTTCAGTGATATTGCATCTATTCTTTCAGGCATAGTATATCTTGGACTACATCACCCAATATGTCTAGCCTTGTTAAAGACAGCAGGCGATGTGGTGGTGGTGGTGGTATTATTGTTCGGGGCAGCGGTGGTGGTGGTGGTGGTGCTACTGTTGTTTTTTATGTTTAGCATCATGGCAGCCATGATTAAGTATTCTTATGGCCAAAGATATTCCAGTCGTGCCCATCCAGCTCTTTCCTATGCCCAGGGGATTTAGAATTACTTTATCTAATGCTTTTTTTTTTTTTTTTTTTCGTAAGATAGCAGGATGTGATTTTAGAGAAATTTGGTTGCTATTTCTTACCGGTCAAGCATCCCTAAAATACAAAAGAAAGAGAAAAGGGGAGGGATACAAGGTTGTATTGTGTGTGTGTGTGTGTGTGTGTGTTTATGAGAATGTGAGACGTGTGGGTTTAGCAAGAGGAGGTGAGTGACACAAAAGTAGGAAATTGTGCAAGAAGAATGGCGGTGGGGGAGAGGAGGAGGGGAGGGAGTCCGGCATGAAGGGTCAGAGGAAGGGGAGGAGGGGAGAGAAGAAGGAGATAAGAGAAGTAAGGGTCTCTAAGAACAACCTTTCCTTCTTACCTTTCCAGACTCACCACCATCACCATAATCACCACCATCACCATCATGACCACCACCACCACCACCACTACCACTGTCATCCCTCTCACATACCACCACTACCCTCATCTCCACAATCACCACCACCACAGCCACCAGCAACCCCATCGCCAACGCCGCCAAAATCATTCCCGTCAGCCCTTAAACTCAAACAAGGAGGTGTGTGTGTGTATGAATTTATGTATGTATTTATGTGTTATGTGTTCGTACATACGTACGTACTAACACATACATCCGTATGTATGTATGTATGTATGTGTGTATGTGCGTGTGTGTGCGTGTGTATGTATGTATGTGAATGTGTTGGATTAATGTCAGATAATCCTGGTGTGACAGGATTAAAACCTGAGAAGGCGCCATCTAGTGACAGTAATGGTAAGACGTTGTGTGAGTGTAGATTGGACGCTTGTACAGATGCCTGCTACATGTCGGTCTTAGACAAGTTCTTTCATGTCACCTTTACATTGGCCACCATATCGGCTCTGGTAAGTTGATATTTTACTTTCTTTATTGAGGCACATGGTGTTGTTGTTGTTGTTGTTGAAAGTGATGAAGGTGGTGGAGATGGTGGTGGTGGTGGTGGTGGTGGAGGTGGTGGTGGTGATGGTGCTTAAGTTGATGTTAATGTATGTAGTTATGATGTATTGTACGTGTAAATATAGACAGACGGACAGGTAGATAGATAGATAGATAGATAGATAGATAGATAGATAGATAGATAGATAGATAGATAGACGGACACACATTCGATTTCTTCCAGCGAGCAAAGAAGAAGGATATACTCCACGTACTTGAGTGGCACTTTATTTATCGACCCCAAAAGGATGACCGGTAAATTTGACAAGTTTGAGCTCGGAAGGTGGGGTGGGGGGAATGCTGCAAAGCATTCAGTTCGGTGCCTAACAACATTGCCAATTGACCAATTCTCTCTCTCCCTCTCCCTTTCTCTCTCTCTCTCTTTTTCTTTCTCCCCCTTTCTCTCTCTCACACACGCCACGCACACATATTTTAAGTAATAATTTTATATTCGGTTATACACCTTGTAGTATGCAATGTAAAGCTCGTACACCGTACTCGGCTACCTGATGTCAACAACAGTATGGAGTTATATGTTACTGGGTTTACTTGAGGGATTCTTTTGTGTCCGCAGAGTTTATGTAAAAAGATCAGGGACAGAAAATGGAATGCACAAAACCCTTCATTCAAAACCGCTACAATTGTTTCAATTCATCATATACCCGTACCTTACAGCTGAGATGCTGTATAATCGTCAGGTGTCAAGTATGGCTGCATGATGGGCTTCTTTCAGTTTCCATCCATCAAATCCACTCACAAGACTTTGATCGGCTCAAGGGTATAGTAGAAGACACTTGCCCAAGGTGTCACAAGGTGGGACTGAACCCGGAACAATGTGGTTGGGAAGCAAGCTTCTTACCACACAGCCACTCATACACACACACACACACGCACACAGATAGATAGATATATATATAGAGAGAGAGATGGATATGTTTGGTATCAACGACAGATTGTTTCTTCTGGATATTGATTGATTCATGTATAAACCGATGAAAAACACACATATACACATACACATGCACACACATATACACATATCTTTAAGTGGGGGCTAAGATATTTTATGTAATGATTTCCTAAAACACATTTTACTAATTAGAAGGATACCCTTAATGAAGAGAAAAATTATTAGCTTTTGAAAATTCGTTGTTAGCAACAGAGGCAGTATTAGTTAAAAATGGCGATCTGTATATCATACTTGATGTGGATATAATGCAAAAACGCCATAATACTGCGATATTCGTCTTGAGTAAATATTTCATGTAGATGAATAGTGCTAAAAGCATAAAAGTTTATCAGTAGCAGACGAAAAGCATCCAGCAGTGGCGGTGGAATTGCTAAATCCCGGGATTTCTGTGTACATACGCGTCATCAGTAATAAATATCACTCCTTGATCACCGTATGCTTAGACAAGTTCCGTCTCCACTGTTTTAGCTTCAGATCATAATTCTTGTCATGAAAGACAGGGAAGGCAACTCAAAGGTTCGAACTGATCAGAATGTGAATGAAAAAGAGAGAAGCAGTGAAAACCGAAACTGGTGCTTTGAAAAGAGACGAAGACGTTTCCTCTTTATTGGACCTCAACAGCGAAATATGGTGTTCCTGGTATTTAACAGACCTTAGAATAAAGGAGAGGAACAATGTTTTCAGAGGAAAACATTCATGAATTGAGTGTTTTAAACTCGTGATGCGGGAAAATGTCCCAGGTGTGCCCTCTACGTCAAGAACATAGAGTTAAGACCTGGCTAACACATCTCATGTAGTGAGTCACCTCCCATCAGATTTTTTAATCAATTAAAATTATATTTGTAATGAAAAGAATGAAATCAGGAGACTTTAATGATAATTATTGTGAAGAAAGGCATCGTTTTACAGAAATCCAATGACAAATAAATACACGAAGAGGCGAAGGGGAGATTAACTAAATTAAGAAAGAAGCAGGTGGACTGTTGTCTTAACCATGACATCATACGCAGTTGGTATACCTATAAACAAGTCACACCACTCACCTCCTCCATTGAAACCCCGCCATCAAATCTATTTATTCTCACAAAATATAAGTTTCGTTTGAAGGGTAAAAAGCAGCAGCAGGATGGAGAGGGTGACACAACACGAAGCAGCCAAGGTGTCTCTTTATCCCTTAGGGGTTAAGATTAGGGAGAGATTAAGCTAGTCTTTATTAAGTTACCTACAACCTCTTCCCAGCTTTACTGAAACTACGTCATTGACACACCACCACCCGACCTTCGTCTCTGCTACCCTCACCACAATGTCTCCGCCATCACCCTTCTCTCTCCATCCACCCACCCACCCCACTAAGGAAGATGTCAGCCGAAGGAAATGGAGGCGGGGGGTGGGGGAATGGTGTTCGTGTTTGTCCTTCAAATGTAACCGCTCCTTATTTAGAATTTAGGCGCAGGCGTAGCTGTCTGGTAACAGGTTTGCGGTTCGTGTACGCATGACTCTGAGTTCAGTCCCACTGTGTGACGCCTTGGACAAGTGTCTTGTACTGTAGCCATGGGCCGACCAAAGCCTTGTGAGTGGCTTTGGTAAACGGAAACTGAAAGAAGCTCGTCGTGTGTGTGTGTGTGTGTGTGTGTGCGTGCGTGTGTGTCATAGCCGACAGAGTGCCACGAAAAGTCATTGTTAGCTGAATGGAGTAGAGACCATCCTAGAAGCGGTAGGTAGGAGTAGACACAGTGAGTTTGTGATCCTTTTGTGTTGCTAATGGAATATTTGCAAATCAAAGTATTCCTTATTCTTTAAGATGAGGATATATTCTGATTCCGGTGTTTCTTTGGTATGGTCACCGGGACCAAATGCCTCGTGCGAAGGTACCACCTTGTGGACATCTTTTGGCAGCTGCTAAGGATGTGGGTGAGATTCTTATTTACTGGTTTAACTCAATCGACAAATTCTATCACTACGTGGGGGTCTAAGACTTCCCCATCTCTCCTTATTACAGCTCTTGCATCGCAAAGCCATATCTTTGTTGTGGAGGCGCAATGGCCCAGTGGTTAGGGCAGCAGACTCGAGATCGTGGGATCGCGGTTTCGATTCCCAGACCGGGTGTTGTGAGTGTTTATTGAGCGAAAACACCTAAAGCTCCACAAGGCTCCGGCAGGGGGTGATGGCGAATCCTGCTATAATCATTCTGGTGGTGGTGGTGGTAGTGGTGGTGGCAGTAGCAGTGGTATAATGATAATGATGGGAGAGGCGGTGGAAGTGACGGTGAATTGGTGGTGTTGGCGACGCTGGTTGTGAAAGATGGGGTAGGTGGAGGAGGGAGGGACGAAGAGTAAACCCTATTTTGTTTCCAAACAGAAATAAGTGGGAAAACACAAAAATCCAGCACCTCCACCCCTACCTATTACCCACCACCACCACCATTCCACCCACCCCATACCTCACTCTCCCCCGCCCCACCCCGTCATCACTTTAATTAAAGTGTAACTTCACAAAGTAAGCAACAAAAGATAAACCTTGGTCCCCAACCCCAAGTACCGACCACCACCACCACCACCACCTGACCTTAATTACCTCTCTTTCTTAATCTTGCCCAAGGGTGGTGGTGGTGGTGTCTAAAACTAAAACTAACCAACTTCTTTTCACGTGAAGGAAGGACGGACTTTATTTAGCCCCAGGTCAAAATTGGACCACGTAAGGATTACCATTGTTATCGTTCACGTTGTTGTTGTTGTTGTTATTGTTGTTGGTGGTGGTAGTGGTGTTTACCCCCACCACCACCACTACCACCTGCCAGTCTAGATCAAGCAAACCTTATGATTAAAAGACAGTCCATCTCTGACCGCCCCATCTCATCCGTTAAAGAATCCTATGTGTGTAGGACTTTTTTTTTTCTTTTTGCCAAAACGTAATCGAGTGTGATTTGAGGTAGATTTGGCTGCTATTATCAGCAGATTGTGAGCGATGTTGATAAAAGTGATGGTGGCGGAGTGGTGGATATTAGGAGAGGTGGTGATGACGCAACAAACGAAGTAGTAGTAGTAGCAGTAGCAGCAGCAGCAGCAGTGGTGATGGTTACAGTGGCAGTGATGGCGGCGGCGGCGGCGGTGGTGTGAGCGGAGCCGTTGTTGTTGTTGTTGGTATAATAATTGTATACAATCCGTGGGGAAGGTGGATAGTCGATTACATCGATCCCCAGTGTTTCACTGGTACTTAATTTATCCACTCTGAAAGGATGAAAGGCAAAGTCGACCTCGGCGGAATTTGAACTCAGAACCTAGCGGCAGACGAAATATCGCTCAGCATTTCGCCCGGCGTGCTAACGTTTCTTACAGCTCGCCGCCTTCAGATGTGCGATATTGTGTGGTAGTAAGGGTATATTGTGTCGCTGTGTGGTTGGGAGGACACGCATACATACATACATTACTCCTTCGCACACAAGCTCATTACCACCTTTGCCTCCTCCACCATATCTCCCTAGTCTTTTCACAGTCATCCCCTCATCCTACCTCAATACATTCATCTAATAATTTGGACTTCCACAAAGCTAATCCAGGGGAAACAACTCTACAAGTCTTCGCTCTGTCAAAACTTTTTTAGCTTGGTCGTTTTTTTTTTTCCTTTGTTTTTATTTTTAATGACACCCATGTTATGGTTTAATTGCTCCTTCATTCAAAAGCGCCAAGGATATAAATTACCAGCCATCCATGGGATCTAGTTTGTCAACCAAACAGACTAGATGCCATCCATGTCTGATTATTATTATTATTATTATTATTATATAATTATTCTTTCCGTTAAGAAAAGGTAAATTGTACATAAAATAGTCCCGTAACGTATTGGTCTCGTGTAGTGGTCAACACTTTTTACAACCATGTAGTTTCGGATGGAGTCCCACAACAGGACATGTTGTGAGTGGATTTGGTAGACAGAAATTTTAGAATCCTGTCGGATGTGTGCGCGCGCGCGTGTGTGTGTGTGTGTGTGCATGTGTGTGCGTGCGTGTGTATGAATACCAAAATGCCACAGTTAACTTCCTTGGTTCGTCTGCTTATTTTGTTGTTCAAACGAATAGGATGAAAGGCAAAGTCGACCTCGGCGGAATTCGAACTCAGAACAAAATACCTTTAAGCATTTCGCCTGACGTGCTAACGATGCCCACAAGGGGCTAAACATAGAGGGGACAAACAAGGACAGACAAAGGGATTAAGTCGATTACATCGACCCCAGTGCGTAACTGGTACTTATTTAATCGACCCCGAAAGGGTGAAAGGCAAAGTCGACCTCGGCGGAATTTGAACTCAGAACGTAAAGACAGACGAACTACCGCTCAGCACGTCGCCCGGCGAGCTAACGTTTCGGCCAGCTCGCCGCCGCCTTTTGTTTCGTAGTATATTGAACACGTTCAGGCGGCGAACTAGCAGAATTGTGAGCGACGCCGGGGAAAATGCATTGCGGCATGTTTTTCATGTTTATGTTCCGAGTTCAAAGCCTTCCAAGGTCGAGTTTGCCATTTCATCCTTTCGGGGTCGATAAAATATATATCAGTTGAGCAACGGGACTGATGTAAGAGACAAGCCCCCATCCATCGAAATTGCTGGCCTTGTGCCAAAATTTGAAACCAAGATCTTGGACACCTTAAAATTTAATTTCCCTTCAATTATTGAATTCTGATGTCAACTTATTATTTCTTTCTTAAATAAAATGTATTTTGTTCCAACTTTGAATTAAACCTGGAATTCTTTGTTTTTCTTTCGTTCACAGCTGTTCTAAACTATTGCAATTACCAATTCTACCATCTGGCATCTTCCAGTTCTGATCTCCAAAAATAACCAATTCTGATCTAAAGCTAAAGACAATGTCTTGTTCCAGCAATTTTCTGTTCTGTACCTCACCGGGAAAATCTCTATCTGAAAAATGAAAGTACCAGAATAAGAAAATAAATACCTGTAATACAATGAGGATTACTTCCACTACATATGCCCCCACCCACTCACCCACACACACTTACATGAAAAATACGCGAGTATCTGAGTGGAAAATCTAAATTAATCTCACTTTATTTTTATTTCCCTTTAGCAGAAGCATACCAATATGAACGGTTAGATCTCTAAATAACAAATAATACACGGAATACATCCTAACATCAATTGTATCACCTTTTCTGTGCAATACTCGGAGTTTGTGTATGCACACCAACTCTATCACTTTCTCTCTTTTCCATTCACTGATCTTGTGCCTGAGTAAAACGCATTTATTGCTACTCTGAAGTCATTAACACAGACTTGAAAGAATTCTCAAACAGATATATATATATATATATATATATATATATATATATATATATATATATATATATATATATATATATATATATATATATAACTACTTATACAACTTCTATGTAGATACATTCACATAGCTCCTTACTTAATACACATACACACGCACACAAACCTAGAACGATGTCAAACTACTTTCAATATGAAATAGAGTGTAAACTCGAAGACTTCGTTTCTACAAATTCCTCGTTGACCGTTTTGTTACAAGAATCGGAGCCAAAGTCGTCGACCACACAATATATTCTAGAAAGGATGGAATCATCTGTAACTGACCGTCAGGATTACTCGACAGCTGTCGGAGAAACTAAAAATGGGATTTACGAAGAAGAAACGACCAAATGTAATGACATACCTGACGGTCAAGTTGCTGTTGTCGAAATTTCTGGAACCCCATCACAGTCTACAGATCAGTTGGAAGCTTTAGCTAGTGAACATGTGGCCTACTCGGATGACACAGAAGACATCACGGATGAGAACTCGCTCGACGTGTTGGACAACTTTGCTTCGGACGGAGAAGAGACGGAAGTGACCGGAAGTCTTCCTGATATCCTTGACAACATCATCGAAACTAGTTATCTCCTAAAAGAAGATTATTGTGACAGTATTGATCAGGATATGGATTACAGTAGTAGGAAACACCACCTGACATCTGATCTTTTGACAGAGAGTCGACAGGACGACGAAGGCGTTACAAAAAATGATGCTGAGGCCCTAACGAGGTTGGAAAACTTGAATGCTGATATGACTATGGTTACAGAATGTGATAAGTTGCAATGTGATGAGGCCAATGACGAACCACTCAGGCATCTCGATGCCACGAAACTGTGCAACGAAAATGGATCAAACAGCTGCAATAGCGAAGAGGATAATAGCAGTTACAACACCAGTAACATGAGAAACAATGACGACGGTGATGAAAGCAGGAGTAGGAACAACGAGGATGACAGCATCAAGGGCAGTGACGATAACAACAACAGCAACAACAACAATAGGGAGAAAAGTAACAGCCAAAACGGTGATGAAGAGGAGACCACCACCACCAGCAGCAGCAGCAGCAGCAATAATATCAGAAACAGAGATCCACTTGAAAGAAATGACACGAGTTCAATTCCTGCCCAGAGAATACGTCGGGAAATGAGCAAAGAAGAACGACAGATGCTGATAGACAAGATGATATCACTACAAAGGAGTACAATTCAAGCGAACAGACGACACAGCTGGACTGGCAGCTTAAAGATAGGTAAGTCTCAACATCTTTCATATCTGATGGTGAATTTGTGTTGTGTTTTTTAATACAATTTTACCGAAAGAACATCGCCAACATTCGACACTGTCCATTTGTTCCATTGCTTCATTTCTACACAATTGCATTTTTGTTTTGTTGTTGTTTTCTGTTCCTGTTTCTACCCAGGGCCGGTTCAAGGTACCGGCAACTCAGGTCTGTACGCCACGTGCTAGTGGCCCGGGACGCCATGTGCTAGGGGGCGCTAAGGAGGTCGTGACAGAGACAAGGAAATTTCCACGACCGTCAGCTTGTACACGCCGGAGTTCAGCTTGCCCGGGACGCGAAATATTTTTCCCACGAGTGTTCAGGACCCCAGTAATGAACTCATTTGCGTACAACCCATCAGAGCTCACCCTGAAACTCCACATACTATGTACTGCTACAGTACAGCCAGTCCGGCATCGAATGGTGTATGCCACTGTGTGAGTACAGCATAGCAGGTCTCACATAAGCACCACATTCTCCCCCCCCCCCCCTTGCACACCACCTTCCTAGATCAATTGAGCACCATGTCTATATGGAGCTAACATTAGGTACCTATGCTCAAACTAAGATTAGTGATACTGCATGTACCCATGTACCCAAGGAGGGCGCAATACGACACAACGCCATATTGATTACGATGTTTCCAGATCAACACCAACATTTTAAATTAGGAATGTACAAAATCCGTCAAAACATTAGGAAACTAAACTCATTTACATTTTCTAGTAAATTACGCAAATTGGCAACACTTATGGCATCATCGGTGAGCAGCCCTCCATTCACTTTATACACTAAATTTCACATTTGACACCCCTATTAACCCGTTTACAGCAGTTCGATTTTGCTACAAAGCACATTTTCCACTGAACTCAACCAGAGTATTTTCGTGACTGGGTGGACACTAGTTTGATAGTTGAGTTCTGATTGACTGTAATGCAAATGAGTTTATAGCTGGGGTCCGGAAATCCCGTGGGAAAAAATTTTTTTTGCGCCCAGGGCGCCAGCAACCCTAGGACCAGTTTGGTTTGTTTAAGTGACTATAACCTAGCGGTTCGGTAAAATGAAGGCGATAGAATAAGTACCAAATTTTTAAAATGCAGAAGGGTTGATTTGTTTGGCCAAACCCTTCAAGATGGTGCTGCAGCGTGACCACAGTTAAAAGACAAAAAATAGAATGAATACATTTCATTAAGCGCAGCTTAGTATTATTCCAGATTGACAAATGTGCCAGAGCAGCTCTTAATGGCCACGACCCGCTGACATCATTCGTGGCCTTGTGAGGTGTCGACAGCCATATATGGAGGATTTCGTTTTCTCAAGATAGGTTGGTGCAGTGTAATGTCTTCCCATGCCCGAATGTACGGGAACATGTCATACATACATACATACATACACACATACATACATGCATACAAGTATACATACATACATACAAACATACATACATACATAGTCATACATACATACATACATACATACATACTTACATACATACATACGTACGTACGTACATGTATGGCTGCATGCATGAATGTATGTACGTGCTTACGTACATACGTATATACATACATATCTTTATATGCATACAAACGCATACGTATTTGTGTGGATGGACAAACACTCGATCGTATATTGAAATGTTTCCAATATAAATCGCAAAGCGAACGGAAAGTCCTCAATATTAAAAGAAGTTGAGGAAAATATTTGATAAATTTAATATATCGAACCTGCGACGTCCAAAGTCATCAATACAATCAGAAGCGATCCGTTGTGCGCATGCGTTGAGAAGGAAGTGTGGTCTTGACGATAATGATGATGGTGCTGGACAAGGTTAAGAGGATGATGGTGTTGGTGGAGTTGATGAATGAAATGATTAAGATGATGGTGATGGTGATGACGATGATGAATCTCCTGCTTAGAAGTTTTCATCATTTCAACTGTGTACAGTGTTTTGCTCCCCTAAGTCCTTTGGATTAGATATTATCTCAGAAAATAAAAGATTAACAACAACAATAACAACAAATATCATAAGATTGTCAAAGCTGAACAACAACAAAAGCGGCAGAAAACAAAAGGACATTAAAAGACAACATCGCTAGGAGCAACATCATCAACAACAACAACAACAACAGCAGGGAAAACGGTAAAATACCTTTTAAAGCTAAGTAGAACAGCCCTTGCAGGAGGTCTTCTTGTTGTTGGTGGTGGTGGTGGTGGTGGGATGATGGTGGTGGTGGTGGTTGTGATGGTGGCGGTGGCGGTGGTGGTTATGGTGGTTGTGATGGTGGCGGCGGCGGTGGCGGTGGTGGTAGTGGTAGGATGATGGTGGCGGTGGCGGTGGTGGTTTCAGTGTTTAGGTAAGCTCTAATTGATCAGAGTGATTAACAAAGGTGCTTGGCGGTATTTTGGCCTTTGCTCCATTCTGAGTTCAAATTCTGCCAAGGTCGACTTTGCCTTTCATCCTTTTGGGGGTCAATGAATTAAGTACCAGTTGCGTACTGGTGTCGATGTTATCGACTTACGCCCTCCTCCGAAATTGCTGGCCTTGTGCTAAACGTTTCAAAACCAACATTATTGCAGTCATTTAAGGCAACAACAGACAGGAAGAACCATTAGGAATCAGGCAAAAGGCTGGCAGTTCTTTACATTCCGAGTTCAAATTCCACCAAGGTCGACTTTGCCTTTCATCCTCTTGGGGCCGATGTAATCGACTTACCCCCCCCCCCCCCCCACAATTACTGGCCTTGTGCCAGACAACCAGTGTTAGTGTGTTTATGTCCCTGCAACTTAGCGGTTTGGCAAAACATGACTGATAGAATACATACCAGTCTTAAAAAAAAAAGTAAAATAAGAATTGGGGTTGATTCATTCGAATAAAAATACTTCTAGGTGGTGCTCCAGCATGACTGCAGCTTAATGACTAAAACAAGTAAAAGATAAAAGATGCTACCCCCCACCCGCCACCCCTAAACGGCTGACACTTTATTTTTGTCCAGACAACTTTATACACCCAGCCAACCTGTTAGACACACTCCCACACAAATGCACAGAAAGAAAATTCTACAGCTTTACAATAATAACAGAAACAACCCAATCCTAACCCGACCACCACCATCGCCCACGGTGCACATACCTCTGAGCTGACGCAGACGTTATATATACGTGAAAGGTTTGTTTGGAAGGCTTGAACCTGCTGGAAATAGCAACTAAATTGCCTGATACAGCACCTTGCCATCTTAAATAAAAAGGGAAACAAACCCCAGCAGATAATGTAGTACTAAATACTGACGAGGGAGCTGAATGACCATGACTGGAAGATCTACCACCAGGTACCAGCAACATCAAGGTACCGACAACTCGGACAGTCACCCAGAGCAGCATGCGCTAAGGGGTGCCAAGGAGGGCATCACAAAGACAAGGAAATTTCCACAACTGTCAGCTTGGACACGCCAAAGTTCAGCTTGCTCGGGGCACCAGCATCCCTAGGGCCGGCCCTAAATACAACCACTTTAAGTCTCCCGGATTGAGTTTGTACTTTGATTATACAAGCAACAACAACAAAAACACAGCACTAATGGTATCAACATTAACAACAGCCACCACAAGTTTTAAACTTTCATAATCCAGGATTAAGTCACTGGTTACGATGAAGAACAAAGCTTGTCAGCAATCACAATAAAGGATTCTCTACAATTGAATGAAGTTCTTTTTCGTTAGCGCTAATGGTACAACGTACACTTTACTTACACACACACACATACATACATACACACAAATTATGCGAAAATGAAAATAACACTGACATCTCATTTTAACAGATATATTTACCAAAATTACATTAAAATATTTTGAAATACTGAAGAGTAAATTTATTCAATAAAATCGCCATTGGCTTCAACCACAGCCTCCAGACAACTTTGGAATCTCCTGCAACTCTTCTGGATGGTCTCCTTGTTTAAGTTGGTGAATGCTGCCATAATCCTTGCTTTCAATTCACCTTTGGTCTTACAAGGAGTTTTGTTGGTCTCTTGCTCAACTGCACTTCACAAATAATAATCAAGGGGGTTGCGGTCTGGGGAGCTAGGTGGCCAGATGTTAGGAGTGATGTGGTCGTAGAAATTGTCTGATAGCCATTCCTGGGTTCTCCTGCTTGTGTGGCAGGGTGCAGAGTCTTGTTGCCAGACACAGGGCCTTCCAGCAGCCACCTTCTTGGTCCAGGACAGCACCACCTCCTCCAGGTACTTGATGTAGGCCTCCATGTTGAGTGTGAGGCTGTGTGGGAAGATGAATGGAGACATAACATTGCCATCACTAGTGATCACTCCAAACACCAGGATGTTGACTGGACGTTTGATTTTTATCACTCTCGGTACATGTCCCCAGAAACCTTCATATTGGAGCTTCCAGTGCAAATGCCAAGCAGTACAACATGTCATTTCCAAATTTCTAGTAGAATGAACTGTGTCATGGTGCTGGTTTTCTCACAGACAGTGCCCAGCTGACCCTACTATACTGTGTAGTTGACAAAATCAAAAATAAACAATGCGCATGCATGAAATTAATAGTATAAAATGGTGACAATTTACCCATGGCAACCTCTGTGTGTGTGTGTGTGTGTATCTTCTGATTCTGGAGTGTTACCATACACCTCCAACCCATCCTCCCCCCCCCCCCACACACATACACTAGTTGAAACATAAGAAAAGCATCTGTGTATGTGTGTGTGTGTGTGTGTGTGTGTGTATGCGTGTCTGTGTGTGAGAAACATGCCAATAAGTACAAAGTACAAAGCAGTTTTGTGGAAGGTGAGCCAAAGGAGGTCAATATTAATTAGGCAGAGGGGATTGAGTGACAGGGGGTAGGGAGTGCTGGAACTAATTAACTAATCTTTGATGTTTTCCCCACATTATTGACAATTTGAATAGGGGTCACTTGGTAGGTGTGTGGTGTAATGGTGGTTGCTGTGCTTATTGTGTTGTTGTGGTGGTGGCGGCGGCGGTGGCGGCGGTGGTAGCGGTGGTGGTGGTGGTGGTGGTTAGTGGTGGACATTGTGGCACTGATGTTAGTGTTATTGTTGTTGGTGGTGGTGGTAGTTGTATGGTCAAAATGGTTGTAGTGGTGGTGGTGGAAGTGATAGTGTCTGATGTAGTAGAAGACATATTTGTGATGATGATGATGTGGTGGCAGTAATGATGTTAATCAACCACATATTGTGGAAGGGTGTCAGAAAACCATTGGTGTTGATTGAATATCAATTGGAAGAGAACAGTGGCCCTCATTGACTTTTGACCCTCTGATCCCAGTCTGTTTACCCAGTCTATTCCCTCTGTTCAACATACACAAACCCTGGTTCTAACACACCTCTCCCTCAATCCTTACTAACGTCTGACCCCCGTATTCCTTCTCTTCAATATACATTCCCCACCTCAGCTTTAATAAACCCCAACCCTTCATTCTCAAAGAGACAGTATTTTTCTTAATTACTTGTAGGGACCCCATATTTCATTTTGCAATCATAATATTCTATGAAGTATATCAAAGGCTTATAAATCAATATTATTATTATGTCCTAGCTGTGTTAGCAGTGCAATTCAATCACATTTTAAAGTTATCTCAACATATTTTCTACAGAAATTAGAACCAGCATCTATATACTACACAAATATTTTAAAGGCTTATTTGCTGGCTCTCATTTCTATAGAAAATATTCTTTCTTTTATTTTTTATTTGTTTCAGTCATTTGACTGCGGCCATGCTGGAGCACCATCTTTAGTCAATCAAATCGACCCCAGGACTTATTCTTTGTAAGCCTAGTACTTATTCTATCGGTCTCTTTTGCTGAACCGCTAAGTTACAGGGACGTAAACAAACGTTGAGATAACTTTAAAAAGTCTTTTTCTTGTTTCTCCATTTAGATGGAATGTGACCATAACATCACTATAAGCTGTGTCCTTTTTGTCCCAATCTGCTCAGACATTCTCAGCTTTCTTCTGGATTGTTCCGGTGCCTTGACTCCTTTCCTTACAAGATTCAGTTCAATAAGTCTCTCAGATGCAAGATCCCCTCATGAATCTGGATTGATGTCAAAATATTTGGGGGAAGCCTGGTGAAAGCATTTGTGCTTTTCACTGGACTGTAACCCATGACCTTCAAAACACAGTCTGTCTATCTATTTGTACACGTAGAACACTAGCACAGCTAGAGTGTGTGCCACCCAGACAGCCCTTCTATTTGCTTCCCCTGGACCCTACAAAAGCATATATTGTCTACAGCAGACCCAAAAGCGGTGCCCCTTTAAAAGTGCCACGTGGGGGGACGGTTTCTACACCCATCCAGCTAGGCTAGTGATCTAGAACAGTCACAAGCAAATTCCAGCCTGTGGGCTACATGCTGCCTGGAGGATTTCCTCAATGACACACCTGACAAAAAACAAATTACCTGAATTTTTTTTTACTAATGTGATCCATCTGATGATGAGTCACGTCTCGTGCAGCCTATATCTTTGAAAAGGTTGCCCTTGCCTGGTCTAGAACTGTGAGAAATATGATTCACTCTATATGTGCCTGGGGCAACTCTCCAACAACAACAGAAACACTAGCTCCTAGTTAGCCAATAAGGGATCTTCAATATCAGTGCTTCTGAACCAGGGACCATATGACTCTTGAGAGTCCACATAAGATTTTGTTGCTAAAATCTATGTGCAATAAACTGGTTGTACTTCTATGATACACAAAACATTTTTTACAATCTTTTTATACAATTGATAATATTTAATTTTAAAATATAAAGGGATTTTTTAAACATTGAATGGTTATGAGGGTCCATTGGAGTAAAACAGAAATCACAGGAAGTCCATAGGCAAAAAAAATGGTTCAGAACCACTGCTTCATAGAGTCAGTCAACCACCAAGAAATAACAGCAGGCTGTTACTCATATTGTACTTTACTGTCTTGAAGCAGAAAGGAGACGTTTTAAAATGTAACTCCATAATGTTTAAACTTAGAACTGGTGGGCCATATTGGAATGTCATTGATTTGTTGGATAATGACTGATATGGTGCTAAACAATAACAAATATCAACCACACAACCTCCTTCCTCACCACCACCACCACCATAAACACACAAACAGACATAGCAGAGAATAAAGGAGGATGGGGTATTTGGTGGGGAGGTGTTGCAGGAAGAGGGAGGTTATTGTGTACAATTCACATTGACAAATCTCTTTCTCTTGTTAAACCTGTTCTACCAACACACACACAAACGTATGTGTGCGTAAGTATACATACATACACACACACACACACACACACACACACACACACACACACATATATATAGAGAGAGAGAGAGGGGGGAGAAAGAGAGAGAGAGAGAGCTTTCTTCCTTATCTTTTTGAGAATATATATAGTTCTTTATGCTATGTATGTATGTACATATGTATATATACATATATGCATAATACACACACACACACACATATATATATACACATACATATATATATTTCACATACATACATACGTACGTACATACATAGATACATACATACATACATACGTACGTACACACACACACACACACACACACACACACACACACATACATATATACTTTCCCACCTACATCTAGAAGTCAGGTGTAAAGAAGAAATACAGCTAACAATGTAGATACATATGTATGTGTGTGTGTATGTATATATATATATATATGCATGTATGTGTGTGTATATATATATATATATATATGTGTTTGTATATATATATATATATATATATATATATAAAGGTACACATGTTTGTTCAGTTGTTTATTTTGAGAATGTGGAGGAAAACCAAACAATGGCATTGTAGAGTAACATTAGACATTAACATAAAACTGTTGCCAGTTACCTGTTGCAGGTGCCCCCCCCCCCCCCCCATCTTGCAACAGCTGTCATTCATGTAGCTAATTGTTACTTTTGAACACCTGAAGATCAGAAAATCTACAAGAAAAATACAAGAAGAAACTTCCACTCAGATTCCAAAAGAGAAGAGTTGATCTAAGGCAGTGTTTCCCAACCATTCTTTTGCCGATGGAACCTTCTGGTTCCTATTTTACTCGGAGGGACCCTCCAGACCAGTCAATATTATTATATTTCTATAATTAAATACTATTAGGGGTTTTATTTTTTTAAATTGTTGAGTGGCTGTGTGGTAAGTAGCTTACTTACCAATCACATGGTTCCGGGTTCAGTCCCACTGCATGGCACCTTGGGCAAGTGTCTTCTATTATAGCCTTATGTCTTTTCCAGTGGCAGCAATGTTGTCACAAATATCTTTTATTTTGTACCTGCTTTAATCACTAGACTGTGGCCATGCTGGGGCACTATCTTGAAGAATTTTTAGTCAAACAAACCAACCACAGGGCTTGTTTTCATTTTTAAGCCGTGTACTTATTCTATCGATCTCTTGTGCCAAACTGCTAAGTTCTAAGTGGGTGCTTTTTTTACATGCCACCAGCACAGGGGCCAGAGGGGGCTGGCATTGGCCATGATTGGATGGTGCTGTTTACAGGAGGAGGATGATGACGACAGCAACGATGATGAGGAGGACAATGGCGGCGGTATCGACGACGGTGACAATAACAACGATGATGATGATGATGACGACGACGACGACGACGACGGATAGATATGTACTTTTGGTTTCTGCAGTCTTCATCTCAATTAATTCCACTCTTTGAAGCTATGGTAGAAGACAATTTCCCAAAGAACTGCCGAGTGGGATCAAGCTTATAACAAACATGGCTGTGAAAAGAACTTGTCAACCAGACAGCCATATCTGGACTCAATACAGCGTCTGTTGTGAGACTAAGATTTTGGTCAATTCCATAATTGTCTCACATGTCCATACTTCTTGTGCCATAAACCACACTTAAAACAGGGTCCAGGGGATGTTTTCTAAGGATCCTTTAAATGGTTTCAGTGAATAGATTGTGGCCATGCTGGAGTTTGGTCTTTGACAAAAGTACATTTTAGGGAAATTATTGTACCATTCCAATTACCATTGTGAATGAGTCAGTGTTTGGTATGAAAGGAGATAACTCCATCACACTTCATCACCACCAGGTAATGACTGAGGATTAGACTTAAAACACCACCAGGTATGTCTCTGAGGTTCGCAGGTGGGAGGGGGTCACTGTTCTGAAAAAAATGTCTGAGAAAAATTGCAGACTTTTTTTTTCAATTACCTGTGTCATACAGACATATATATATGTGCATGGAATGTGTGTGTGCATGTATACACACTTATACAAAACACACACACACACACACATATCAGTGTGAATGTGTGTATAGATGGCAAGATGGATGGATGGACAGACAGACAGACAGACAGATAGCTTCAAAGTTGTTGAGTAGCTGACAATAGGACTAGACCTAACTTTATTTGTATTTAATATTCAGAACACTGGACTGAGGTATTTTCCCTTGGTAATATTACAATATATACAGGCATTCTTACATACATACATACATACAAACGTATATAAATCTGTTCATTATATATATATATATATATATATATATATATATATATATATATATATATATATATATATATATATATATGTATGTATGTATGTATGTATATGTATATGTATATATGCACTTACTCGTGCATACACACACACACGCGTTTACATGGAGAGAGTTTTTTGAAGTCACATCTCATCATAACATCTGAAAATCTAAAAACAAAAGACATGTTAATTCAAAATACCCAGAATGAAGGGGAGGGTCTGCTGTGTCTCTTTCAATGTGTGTATGTGTGTAGTGCGTATGTGTGTGAATGTGTGCCTGTTTATAAATATACATGTGTGTCTGTGTATGTGTGTGCATGTGTGTGAATGTATTTCTGTTCGTGTGAGAATACATATATATATATATATGTACATATGTATATACTTATATTATTTACATACACACACATATATATATATATATATACACATGTACTTTCTCTCTCTCTCTCTCTCTCTCTCTCTTACACACACACATGCACTTTGTGTGTGTGTGTGTGTGTGTGAACAGAGTGTACATACATGTGTGTGCGTGTGTGTGCATATGTATGTGATTAGATATGTTTTTGCCAGTGTATTTGTGTGTCTGGGTGTGTGGTTGTATTTTAATTAATTCATTAGCCAGTAATCAAGATAATTTATCACAGAGACAGTCAGACTTTTTTCAAGGTAAGTTCATTTAATCAATCAATCAAGCTCTATTTTCTTATATCTGACTGTCTTCTATCTATCTTACTGTCTGTCTGCCTATATATATATATATATATATATATATCTGTTTGGCTGTCAGTCTGTCTGTCGATGTCTGTCTCTCTATCTGTCTAACTGTCTGTCTGTCTGACTGTATGTATGTATGTCTATCTCTTTCTATTTCTGTATCCTCATTTCTTTTCAGCTTTATCTATCTATCTATCTATCTATCTATCTATCTATATATATATATATATATATATATATATATATATATATATATATATATATATATGTGTGTCTATGTCTATCTGTCTCTTTGTCTATTAATCTATCAATTCTTCCATCCAGTTAGCTTTTTCCTATGTATAACATTGCAATTGATATGTTCTTATATGCCAATCCACTTGTGGCCTTCCAGCAACACTTGTCATATTTAGGTGGAATTCAGTTTTCTAAATGTTAAAACAACATGCATACATTCAAGGTGCATAAGATATCCTAGAACAGATTTATGTTTATAAAGAAAAAAAATCAGATGTATAATAACAGATAATAACTTTATTTATCAAAAAATGCTGAGGATAAAAATAAACCTTCTTTTCTGTAATGTTAGTCAATAAAGCCACCTTCAGCTTCAACAACTGCTTCTATATGAGATCTAAATCATCTACAGGCTCGAATCAAGCGGTCCCGGTTCATTTTGGACATTACTCAAACTAAGGCAGCTTTCAAAGAATCTTTGGTGTTATGGGTGTGTTCATTGACCCCTCTCTCAACAATGCTCCATGTGTAATAGTCCAATGGATTGAGATCTGGGGAACTTGTAGGCCAAATGTTAAGGGTTATGTGATCATGAAAATTTTCAGCCATCCATTCCTGTGTTACTAGAACCATGTGTGATAGGGCAGAGTTTTACTGAAACACATATGACCTTCCATTGCATACACTGTCTATCCAGGGCTTAACAATTATTTCCAGGACCTCAATGTTGGTGGCAGAGTTAACTCTAAGGCCTTGTGGAAATAAGTGAGGAGGCATCATCTGTCCTTCATTGCTGACAACCTCTAAAACCATGACAGTTGCAGGAAATTTTGTATGCATAACACTTGTAACTTCAGAAGGGTCTGCACATAACCGTCTCATTTCTTCTGTTAACTTTTTGGTATTGGTTGAAGTTTTTCTCGTTTGAGAAAAACCAAATCAAATCTTCTTCTGCTGGATTTTTCAGTCTATTTAAGAACCTTTTAGATCTGATGTAGTGATTTTCTTTTGCCTTTTCGGACAAATTGACCTTTCCTCATCATAAAAGACTTATAGCTCATGTCTTCGTGGACAACATTTCTGACTGTTCCTTGTGACACATGGAGTTCTTTTGCAATTGACCTCATGGACTTTCTGGGATTGTAATCAATGGTCTGTTGAACTTATTGGATAAATTCAGGTCTTCTGATGGTTTCAGAGCGTTTAGAATGCATTTTATGCTTTGTTACTGGTGATACGTTTCCATCTTCAGTCTCTAACTCCTTACAAACTTTGTAGATGAACGATCTGGCAACTTTTGAAAATCGAGATATTTCTAAATCGCTATACTCCACCTTTATAACCACAATAACAGCATGCCTCTTCAGTTTTTGAGTAAGCTGAGGGTCTGCCATTATTATTTCCTGAAAGAAAGATTATACAGAGTTAGCAAAAAATGCAGCAATGACCCCAAAAAAGGTATGTCCTCAAATACATTATGCACATGTGTGTGTGTGTGTGTGTGTGTGTGTGTGTTTGTCTGCATTACCACACCCCCTGTGATATGTCTGTACAACAACTGTCTTATTCTCCTGAAATAAACCATCATCATCTGCATCATCATCGTCGTCGTCATCATCATCGTCATCATCACCATCATCAATGTCTCTAGCCAATGACAGAGTCACTATGTAGCTGCTCTGTAAGAAAGAAACTGCAGACACATCTTCCCCAAGTCACATGCAGCTGTCTTCAAAGAAAGCAAAACCATGTCAGATTCTGCAGTCTGTTCAGAAGATGGAATTGTAACAATAAGAACGGGTTCCATCACATGTCTGGTCTGTCGACCGGTTCCAGGGCTGAGCTCAGCCTAAAACATCACCAGCTGCAATGTATTGAGTCCTACTCCAGTTCCATCCTCGACTTTGCCTTTCATTCTTTTAGGGTCAATTAAATTAGTACCAGTTACGCACTGGGGTCTGTGTAATTGACTTAATCCCCTCCCCACCCCAAGATGCCCTTGTGGCAAAAATTTGAAATCATTATTATTTTTAGGATGCCAAGTTGGCACAATTGTTGGAATACTGGACCAAATTCTTGGTGTCGTTTCATCCCCCTCCCCACACTCAATGTGTCAAACGCTGTCAAGATCAATGTTACCTTTCGCTCGTTTGGCGTTGATAAAATAAGTAACGATCAAATACTGATGTTGTTGTTGTAACTGATTTGCACCCCCCTCCCCCTCAAATTTGCTGGATTTGTATCAAAATTAGAAAGAATTATCTTTTATTAGTTAACAAATATTTTCTTTTTTTTTTTTTCCTCATTCAATACAACAAGATTTGGTGTTTTTTATTGCCAGTCATTGCAATAAACTTTCAGCAACGGCCTTGTAACCAAATTAGAAAGTTATTCTTCTTCTTTTAACTTAGGTTTTGTTGGAATTCCTGGAATCTTACATGAGAAACGGGTTTGCTACCTGCAGCCAACAATACCCTGCTATCTGTTCTTTTGGCGTCCTGAGGGATGACCTCGATAGATAGATTTTTACTAGTTTCAGTCATTAGACTGCGACCATGCTAGGCATCGCCTTGAAGAAATTTTAGTTGAATGAATTGACCCCCAGGACTTTTACTTTTTGAAACCTGGCACCTATTCTGTCAGCCTCTTTTGCTGTACCACTAAGTTATGGAGGTGTAAACATACCAAGAAACAGTGGTGGAGGAAAAACACAGGCGCACACACACACACACACACACACACACACACACACAAATATATGTACGATAGGCTTTTCCATCTACCACCTTCACTCACAAGGCTTTGGTCGACCCAGGCTATAGTAGAAGACACCTGCCCAAGGTGCCACACAGTGGGACTGAACTCAGAACCATGTAGTTCCAGGTTCCAACTTCTTATCACACAATCACGCCTGCACCAATATAAATATACAAATATAAATATTTGCATATTTATATTTGAGATGTCAAATTATGTAAGTTATTGTTGACTCCACATACAGAACTTTGATCTCACTCACCAATAACCTTGAGCTACCCCCATCACCACAGCCACCCACCCCTCTTCATACCTTCATTCCACAATTCTTGCCATGCTGTTGAAATTCTTGTGAAATACCAGAAATTGATGTCTGTTTTGACATGCTTTGACTGCCAGAAGGAAACAGCCATAGGTTTGCTTCTCTTTCACGAGGTATAACAAGCTCTATATTTGAAACCAATACCAGTCGTGTGTTGTGACAATCATGCCTTACCCAATGCTGTTAGTAATACTAATAAAGCAAAACAAAAAAAAGGCATCAGTAAAGGTCTACAGCCATATGTGTAGGAGTGGCTGTGTGGTAAGTAGCTTGCTTCCCAACCACATGGTTCTGGGTTCAGTCTCACTGTGTGGCACCATGGGCAAGTGTCTTCTGCTATAGCCTCAGGCTGACCAAAGCCTTGTGAGTGGATTTGGTAGACGGAAACTGAAAGAAGCCCGTCGTATTTATATATGCCTGTATGTGTGTGTGTTTGTGTTTGTACCCCCATTGTTGCTTGACAACTGATGTTGGTGTGTTTACGTCCCCGTAACTTAGCGGTTCGGCAAAAAGTTACTGATGGAATAAGTACTAGGCTTACAAAGAATAAGTCCTGGGGTCGATGTGTTTGACTAAAAGTGGTGCTCCAGCATGGCCGCAGTCAAATGACTGAAACAAGTAAAAGAGTAAAAGTTCCTGGACATTCAGCCCTGACTCAGCAATTTGTCCCAACAAATTCAATCGGTCGATAAGAAACGAATAACAAATACCGAATATATCCAATTCAATTATGGATTGAGACTGAAGGTCTGGAAATATCAGATAGGGATTTAGGAACTCTACCATTCCAAACCAATTGTAAAAAGCTAATTGCAAAATATGAAAAATATGATGGAAAAGCTAAAACTTGAACATAACTGTGTATTTAATGAAGCATGTGTGTGTGTGTGTATTGATAGATATACACGCATATATATATATATACATTTATAGATATATGTATAAATATATGTATATATGTATAAATATATGTATATAAATATATGTATATATATATATATGTATATATAATAATATTAGGGACAAAATCCAAAATTACAGGTAAAAAACTCAATTAAAATCAATTTATAAAAAATTAAAATTAAATTGAGCCTTATAGATAAAGTATATATAAAATATATAGTTTTAGGGAAAATAACCAATATTCAAGAACTCATCGATGAAAATCCACTACCACATATAGAAAAATTATTAATTTTTCTATATGTGGTAGTGGATTTTCATCGATGAGTTCTTGAATATTGGTTATTTTCCCTAAAACTATATATATATGTATATATATATATATAACGTCATAGTTTGTCAATAAAAGACAAACAAAATAGTCAGAACATGTCTTAATAAAATACTTTTCTTTGCAACTGAAAGCTACCAATGAAGACTGTCTTCTTTTAGTGCTCAGATTGGTTTTATCTAGGGTGGAACAGGACAATAATTTATCTGTACATTATATTTCAGTTCCTGCTATCTTGAAGCTGTTTCTCCAAACTTATCAATCTCAATATCATTTCCTATTGGACAGTTTAGAAATCATTTTGTCATCACTTGTCCTCTTAATAATCTCTTTTATCTTTTATTTGCTAAGCCTGAGTCATGTTTTACTAGAGTCGTTTTGTGCTGGGATCTCTTAAATCATTTCGGATCCTATTTAAATATAGATATTGTTCCTTCTACAATCTCAGTTGCAGGAAAAATTGAGTCACAAGAACAACATTTCAGGTCATCCATTTATCTATCTATCCATCCAGCTATCTGTCTGTCTATCTGTCTGTCTATTTGCCTGTCTATTTGTCTGTCTGCCTGCCTAGCTGTCTGTGTCAGTCTATCTATTTGTCTGCCTGTCTGTCCATCCGTCCGTCCGTCTGTCTATCTATCTATCTATCCATCCATCCATCCATCTATCCGTCCATCCGTTTGTCCATCTGTCTAACTATCTATCTATCTATCTATCTATCTATCTATCTATCTATCCATCCATCCATCCATTCACCCATCCGGTTCGGCAAGAGAGACTGATAGAATCAGTACTAGGCTTACAAAGAATAAGTCCTGAGGTCGATTTACTCGACTAAAGGCGGTGCTCCAGCACGGCCACAATCAAATGACTGACACAAGTAAAAGAACAAAAACATATACACACACACACACACACACACACACATATATCATATTGCATGGCCATTGTTAACGCACATTGGTTATGTGATATGGAAACTGCAGGCTTTCTGTTCATGTTACACTGGTCATGTGTCACTGAGAAGCAACTGAGCTGAGTGGGAATGAGACTACCAGCCACACAGACGGTGGGAACGAGGAAGGCAAGGAAGAGGGTCAAAACTACAATCAGGACTCTCTGAAATTTGTAAAGTTCTGTAAGGTAGGTCAATGCTGTTGTACATTCCTAGTTTTACCCCCCCCCCCACACACACACTGATCTCAATTCTGTTCAGTGGAATATTCTGCAGGGGTCACTAAAAATAGTCTGTAATATTTTTGTCAATGAATATTTTATTTCATGAGATATTTTCGGTTTTGTTTAAAGATACAATTAATATGAACGTTAGTGACGGGGGGGGGGGGGGGGGGGGGCAGAATTGTTAACATGCTGGGTGAAATGCTGGGCGGCATCTATTTCGGTTTTCTATATCATTTGAGTGCTGGGTGGGGGGGTCAATGTAATCAACTTACCCCATTCCCCTGAAATTGCTGGCCTTGTGCTAAAATCTGAAATCAATATGAAGATCACTAATAAGTCTGTGGTTTGGGAGATTCATAGAGACAAATGCAGGGATGTATCGAGATGGTTATATATGCATACATACACATATATATATCGTCGTGGCACTCTGTCGGTTGTGATGATAGGGTTCCAGTTGAGCTGATCAACAGAACAGCCTGCTCATGAAATTAACATGCAAGTGGTTGAGTACTCCACAGACACGTGTACCCTTAAAGTAGTTCTCAGGGAGATTCAGTGTGACACAGAGTGTGACAAGGCTGGCCCCTTTGAAATTACAGGTACAACAGAAACAGGAAGAAAGAGTGAGAGAAAGAGTACAGCAGGGTTTGCCACCACCCCCTGTCGGAACCTCGTGGAACTTTAGGTGTTTTCACTCAATAAACACTCATAAAGCCCGGTTTGGGGATCTTTTTTAAAACGGGGTCCACATTTTTCATTAATGTTTTACGTAGTGTTTTTGGTACCGAAAGACTTTCAAACTTCGTATACTTATCTATTTTGTGTTATAGAACAGAAAAATATTTTTGGATTCGAATTTATTTCATGTAAAAAATTGTCTTATTTCGATAATTTCAACCAGTCACTGACAAGTATTCAGTTGTTTATATTTACTCCTTTGGCTTATTAAGCGATGTAAAGCGTATTTAATCTCCATACCTTCGTTTTATTTGCTTTTTTCATTTTAAATTTGCTTTAACCCTAACCCTAACCCTAACCCTAGGGTTAGGGTTAGGGTTAAGGTTAATTGTTTCAGAATCGTTTGTTTATGTAGTCGGCACTTAATGTATATCGGCTGAATGGACGTGAGTGACTGGTTGAAATTACAGAAATACGACAACTTTCACATGGAATAACTTATGGATTTCTTTTTTTTTTTAAGAAGACTAAGAGAAAAAGATGTTTTATATGACACATTCTACCAGTGTTCCAAGTTTCAAAGTGTTTCGTTAATGAAAAATGTGGCCCCCGTTTTAAAAAGATCCCGGTCTGGGAATCAAAACCGTAATCCTACGACTGTGAGTCTGCTGCCCCTAACTACTGGGCCATTGTGCCTCCACCATGTGTATATATATATATATATATATATATATATATATATATATATATATATATATATATATATATATATATATTAGAAGGTTTGGAGATGATATATATATATATATATATATATATATATATATAGGGTGGGCCAGAATTTATGACTCATCTGTTAGTTATAATTATTAATATATTAATATTTATTGATACGCATATATTGAGAAATAAAATAATTAAATTTAAACAATAACAATAAGCAATATGAAGAAATATAACTAATATAAGTGAGTCATGAATTGTGGTGAGTGTATACTGACACTGATGTGGCAACATTTGAAATTTTGTCCTGGTAAATTTAGCCGAGGGGGACTAAACAAATTTACCGTAACAAATGTATTGGTCCTAGATTATCCGAATCTGGGTTGTCCAATTATCTAATGTTCTTCCTAGAGGTAAGATGAAATTTATTATGCTTGCCGCCTGCACACATCTTTGCCAGATTATATACAGTGAATATTGGTGCCTTGTTGTACCTCTATTCTATATTTATATCTATATCTATCTATCTATCTCTCTCTCTCTCTCTCTCTCTATATATATATATATATATATATATATATATTAGTGGTTCCACTTTGCAAAACTTTTCAAAGACATCCTGGAACTTGGTAGATTGTGTCTGAATAAATTTTGTGATGGTCATGGTTGGAATATCTTTCATTATTGGTCTACTGGATCAGGATTGATCATGAGCTAAAAAAAAAAACACGAAATTTCCTTTTTTTCCTTTTCCTTCTTTCTTTCTTTCTTTCTTTCTTTCTTTCTTTCTTTCTTTCTTTCTTTCTTTCTTTCCTTCTTTCTTTCTTTCTTTCTTTCCTTCTTTCTTTCTTTCTTTCTTTCCTTCTTTCTTTCCTTCTTTCTTTCCTTCTTTCTTTCTTTCTTTCTTTCTTTCTTTCCTTCTTTCTTTCTTTCTTTCCTTCTTTCTTTCCTTCTTTCCTTCTTTCTTTCCTTCCTTCCTTCTTTCTTTCCTTCTTTATTTCTTTCTTTATTTCTTTCTTTCTTTCTTTCTTTCTTTCTTCCTCCTTTCCTCTCCAAACCAGCCATTTGTTGTAATTATCTAAATTAATAATTCCCATGTCATATTCCCACAGTTTCTACAATATTCCCAACTCACCTGTCGACCTTCCTCTTGCCTAACTGCAACACACCTTCCACCCTCCTACTCTTACCTCTCCATCATCATCATCATCACCACAACAACCACAAACAAAAAGCCTCCCTCCCCCTTCCCCCCCCCCCTCTCTCTCTCACACTTACAAACACGTTAATTCATTGCTTCTCGTTAAAGTTCGGCTGGGGAAACCATTTCAGGGTCATCTCTACCTTGAAGCTTTTTCACTTTGTGGAGGTAGTAATACAGGAGATGATGGTAGCGGCGGTTGCGGCGGCGGCGGCGGTGGCGACAGCGGCGGTGGTGGCGGCAGCAAAAATTAGAAGACTAGGAGAAAATTGAACGTGTTATCTTTGTTGGTGGCAAGATAACCCACCCCACACATTTTTTTTATATATCCCTATGTCCTTTCTCTATTTGAAATTATAGATTGTGATTTAGGATGATTTGGCTACTATTTCTAGCCAGTCTAGTGACGTTCTCTCCATCCTGTAAATTGCCGTTCTAGCCCTGCCTTCACTCTTCATTTCATTTTCTGTCGTTCAACTACGGTCGGAGTTTAATTCTTTAAATAATCCTGGCTGACAAAGAAAAGATAATCAATTGATGTGGGTGTGCAGTCAAATAGAGTTATTTCCCTTCTACCAAAAAAAAACTGGGTTAGAATTATGACTGCTTTCTTTTCTTTCTTTTGTTGTTTTTGGCTTTAGTTTTCTGCAGCTGCTCGTGTCGGTGCAGTTCGACCAGACTTATAATAAACATTCCAGCCGTGACCTCTCCATCTTTTTAGGGTATGTAGGAGTTAACTTATACAGTTTGTCCTTCTCTTATTTACGACTGTAGGATGTGATATGGGAGAGATTTAGTTGCTATTTCTAACAAGAGAAAGGATCATATAGGACCAGGGCCCCTCTTAACAGCAATTAAGGCCTTTTCCCAAATTAACGACAGCAATCCACGGCATACATAGAGCAGAATTGGTTCCCTAGGCCCATGGGGCCCTCCAAACAACAGTCCTGTTTGCCTTAAGATGACCATTGTAGGGGACCATGGTTTCCAAGCTTTTCTATTTGGAAATGTAAAAAGACTCAAACTTCTAACAATTAATTTATTTTCTCTAATTGACCCAAACACTAGATGTGGTGGGGGGCACAATGCAAACCTAAAACAAGTTTTAACCCTGGATAAATGAAAAAACAAAAGTTGAACAATTACAATAAATGGTAAACAGTGGAATCGAAATTGATTGTCAACCTTCAATGACATTTTTGTTCTTGTTTCTCTTTGATTATCATCATCTTCATCATCTTCATCATTATCATCATCCTCATCATCGTCATCATCATCATAATGTCCATTTTCCATACTGGCATCGGTTGGATGGTTAGACAGGAGCTGGCAGGCCAGAGAGCTGGCAGGCCAGAGAGCTGGCAGGCCAGAGAGCTGCTCCGGGATCCAATTGTCTGTTTTGGCACAATTTCTACAACTGGATGCCCTTCCTAATGCCAGCCACTTTACAGAGTATGGAATGTGTGCTTTTCATTTGGCACCAACACAAGAGCTTATGACTTTAATCAAACCATGGAACTTTCTGCTTCGTTGTGATCCACAGATCTACTTTAGACGATTCAAGTGATTCTTAGATTCTGTCTTCATTGACGAAAGAGAACTGAATTCAAATTCACAAAAGTATTTCATTCTACATGGAATGAGAACACAATGCTTAGTTATAATTTTTTCACATGTGTGTGTGTATATATATATATAACAACTATAATTATATATTATTCATACAGTAATGTATGCTCCATTTAAAGCGACTAAGCCTGAACAATTAACTGAAAAAAGATGAGCCGAACCACTGAGAATTGAACTTCAATTCCCAGTGGTTCGGCTCCTCTTTTTCCAGTCAATTGATTCAGCTTAGTCACTCTAAATGGAGCATATATTACTGTATGAATAATATATTACTATAGTTGTTATTAAAAAGGCGATATGCTGTGCTTGAAAGGACCCATCATGCCAACAGAAATCGCAGTTATGGTTGATGCTGGTGTCACAAAATCGGTTGATGCTGGTGTCACATAATCGGCACCTGTGCAGGTAGCATGTAAAAAGCACCTTTTGAGCTTTGAACCTTATGAAGGCAAAGTGGTTGAGCTCCTTTCAAATGTTGGGCCTCACAGAGGCAATAACTAAGACCTTTGACATTATGCTGTGCTTGAGAAGAAGACCCATCAAGCTACGTAAAATTGCAGTCATGGCAGATACTGGTGTCACACAAATGGCACCCGTGCCAGTGGCATGTAAAAGCAGCCATTATACTCTCCGAGTGGTTGACATTAGGAAGGGCATCCAGCTGTAGAAAAGTATGCCAAAACAGACTGGAGTCTGGTGCAGCCTTACAGCTTACCAGCCCTGGTCAGACCGTCCAACCTATGCCAGCACGGACAACGGACATTAAATGATGATGATGATTATGTATATATATGTATAGAATAACCAATAATATTTGTATTCTACATACATTTACTGGAATCTACTTGTTGGAAATTTAACCTTGTTCCTTTCTACTGAGTGCTTACTTGATAGCTGCCAAGAGTTTTTGATCCCATTTTTTCTTACATATATATATATATATATATATATATATATATATATATATATATATATATATATATATATATATATATATTTGTGTGTGTGTGTGTGTGTCTGAGTCAAAAATCTAAAAATATCTGAGACAAAATCCTTGTCAACAACGTTACTGAACCAGCTGTTACCATTTCACTAGAGATGAACTGAGGACCAACGTTTGTGATCTTAAGTCAAGGCTGAAACACTCAGACATTCCGATATTGATACAAAATAAATCAATCGGTACTCCCTCCCTCCCCCTCTCTCTCTCTCGCTCCCCTCTCTCTCTCTCTCTCTCTCTCTCCCACATACATTTATAAGTACATTACTCTACAGCAAATCAAGTCAATAACTAATAATATGACGTTTACAATTCACGATTATCTGCTTTCCTGTCTCCTCTGATTCCGCCCCATAACCTTACTTAACAAGTACAGTGTCATGTTGGATGTGAACTCACCTCCCAACCACAGCAAACTTTTGATCCAAACTCTGTAAATGAAAACAATAAGACACATTTCTTCAGACATGGTGAGTACTCCTCGAATATTTCGTATTCCTAACTATCACATCGACAAATGTAGTTGGTGTTTGCCCATGTTTCTTTCCTACTACTACCTATCATATCTACATATGGGTTTAGTATTTGAATTCATTTTGTACTAAGAACTTATTTTAACTTTCATAACTATTTGATAATTGCTGCAACTATACTAATTGTTATAACTGTCAGTGCTAAGCGTTATATATTATTATAGCTACCAATTGTTACTCTAAGCATCATTACTATTACATCCACTAGTAATTAATTTAGTCATCAGTAATTAGTTTTACCACCAGTAACTATATTGGACCTCAGTTTTCAACTGGTACTAATTTTATTGACTTAGAAAGGGTGAAAGGCAAAGTCAACATCGGTGGAATTTGAACTCAGAATATGTCAACAGACAAAATGCTACTAAGCATTTCTCCCAGCTTCCTCCGATTCTGCCAGCTCCCTGCCTTACCATCAGTAACGCCATGTTGACCCCCTATACTAAACTTGACTCCTTTCACTTGAATAGTTCGTGTTACTAACGACTGCAGCCACCAATACTAACATTTATAATCAGAAATACCAACTGTTACACCTGCCAGAATTACCATACCTACAAATGCTAAGAATTATAGCCATTAATAAGTATTATATAATGACCAATAATGATATCATAGCCATCAATACTATTATTCCTACCAATATTAAGTTTTTTAACCACCAAACCTAAGAAGTATGTGTTATCCTTACCAACTGTAAGTATTCTATCCATTAATGTTGATTTCAAATTTTGGCACAAGGCCAGCAATTTCAGGGGTTGGGGAGCAGATCAGTTACATCAACCCCAATCTTTATTTATTTATTTTACCAACCCTGAAAGGATGAAAGCAAAGTTGGTCTTGGCAGAATTTAAACTCCCAATGCAAAGACAGATGAAATACCACTAAGCATTTTGCCTGGTGTGCTAATGGTTCTGCCAACTTACCACCTTTCAACCCATTAATATTATTCAGTAATTAATTGTATAAATTAATAATAATAATGAATTTATTGTATAAAATGCTCAGATACACTGCAACTCATCAGAAAAAGTAGCCGCTACTCTAACAACTAGGCTATGTGCCTCCACACATCAGGTGTACTACTGTTGGTGAATTTCAGGTAGCATGGTACTTTTGAAGGATGTAGTATCTTGACTGATGCGGTGGTTTATTCCATGCTTCAGCAGTTCTGAGTGGGGAAAAATGTTCCTGGTAGTCATGAACCACATGGTTCCAGGTTCAGTCCCACTGCATGGCACCTTGGGCAATTGTCTTCTAATATAGCCTCATGCCAACCAAAGCCTTGTGAGTGGATGTGGTAGACGGAAACTGAAAGAAGCTCAATGTGTGTGTGTGTGTGTGTGTGTGTGTGTGTGTGTGTGTGTGTCCGTATCCGTCCCTCCCCACCATCACTTGACAACCAGTGCTGGTGTGTTTACATCCCTGTAACTTAGCAGTTCAGTAAAGGAGACTGACAGAATAAGCACCAGGCTTTTTTTTTTAAATTAAGTCCCAGGGGGTCAATTCATTCAACTAAAAATTCTTCAAAGCAGTGCTGCCCCAGCATGGCCGCAGTCCAATCCCTGAAACAAGTAAAAGGTAAAAGCTATCCACAAGAGTTAGACATGGAATTCAAAAAGGTCCCCAAGTCTGTGGTTGGGAAAATAGTGGATAATCCAGGATAATCTATATTCTAGCTGTCAATACAATACTAAGTATTATGACTGCCAATAAACGTTGCAGCCATTAAGACCAAAGTCACACCTAACGATAGTGATTAATTGCAATGATATATTAACAAATATCAATTTTTCTACACCTGAATAATTTGACATGGTTGACTGAGTTTAGCAGAAGTAGGTTGCTGTCACATTGATTTACAAAGAACCCTTACACTTTATTTCATGTTGCTTCAGTTCCACTCAGCTGGCAAAAATGAATGGTACCTGTAATTCAAGGAACCTGGCCTTGTGGCATTGTATGTCATGCTGAGTCTCACTGAGAACTACGTTGAGGGTATGCATTGTTTCTGTAGAGTACTCAGCCACTTGCTTTTTAATTTCAGGGGCAGGCTGTTCTATCAATCAGATAAACTGAAACCCCTGTTTTTTTTTTTTTTCCCTCAGATTTTACTGGACTTTACAGGGGTTTCAGTTGATCTGATTGATAGAACAGCCTGCCCCTGAAATTTTTTAGTTTGTTATGATATGTAGTTTGCACCTGAAGAATAAGTTTGAGAGTTCTCTCAACATATGAAACTATTAGTAGCACTTTAATACATGTATTGTGACCTTTAAATAATAATTATATATATATATATATATATATATATATATATATATATATTATGGAGATGTACTTGCATAGCAAGTGACCTGATCTGAGATCGTGTGCTGAAACAAAAACAGTTGCAGCACAGAAGGTATTTATAAGCCATTTAAAAAACACACAAAAAAACCGTTAAATTCACTTCGACCTGTTCACTGACAAAATTCCGTGCTGCATCTGAGAAAGTAACAGTTAGTTCATGATATATATGTGTGTAGGTCGTGGTTCCAAAGAGACAAAAATACTTTGACAAATGAAATTTAAATGTTGAATCAAACGGTTTTTGTGTGATTCTTAAATGGCTTATAAACACCTTCCACGCTGCAATTGTTTTTATATATATATATGTATATAAATGTGTGTGTTTATCTTTTATGTATGTATCTGCACACAAACTAATGTGTGTGTTTGTGTGTGTGTATACATATGTCTGTATGTGTGTGTATGCATGTATATAAATACATGCATATACACACACACAGACCTCCTACGATATTTCAGATATTTCTATGGTCCCATTAATTTACTTGCAACTGTAATTCTCAAATTAGCCTTTCCTTTTACTGGTTTTGTGTCACCCATCTTCTCAAAATAGATGCTGACATAGTTACGTATCCAAATTCCACAATAAAAATGTCTAAAGTTATAGAGCAGAGTTGAAGGATCTGCAAGTCCCATATTATTCCGACAGGGAATGTTTTCTTTCATCTTAAACATTACGCTAACATCTGCTGGACAACAGATTCCCACTGCTTTGTGCACCTTCTTTTCCCACGTATGTATGAGTCATCGACTGATTGTTACCTACGCACGACACATAAAACATATCAATTTTTCTGGTCTCAATATGTCTGTCAGTCGATTTTTTTCTGTGGGTCATTTCAAATTTCAATACAGAAATTGTCGAAAGTTTTTTTAAATTCTAGAATAAGCAATTACAGATTCAGATGACGTAAATTAATGTTTCTTTGAATTGAGTCACCAGATTAAAAATATATCACTTGGGAGTGTCAACAGTCAAAGGTGTGTATGCGTATATATATATATATATATATATATGCGACTGAGTGTGACATCTTTTGAAAAAAATCTATACATTGTTGTTGTTGTTTAGAACCTGGTGAGTTTTTATTAGACAGATCCGTGATCAAAGGTGTTCAAATCAAAATTATTTGGTCTTTTTATAAAAATGTAGTGTAGCTGGGACATTGATGAAACAATATATATTCACTTTCTTAAGACTGCCGGATGTGATTTGCAGAAAATGTAACTGTTATTTCTAGCAGGTCGAGTGAACACATAGCAGTTTTTCTTTGTTAACTTGTGAAAAAAAAAATAATGATTTTTAAGAACATGTCAATAAATTCTATTGAAGTGACGTTTAAAGTGTTTCACACTAGAAAAACTGTGTTTTCCAACCAAATTGACAGATCATAAATTAAGAAACAATCGAAAAAAAGAATATGGTGACATCACATGACGCATCAGGTGACACACATAATGTCTGATAAGGTTTCTTGACTTACATTGATTAACGGTTAGTCTTGAATAAAAGATCACAACTGGGACATACGTTGTCACTTAGGTACATACATACACAGATATGTCTGTGTGTACATATGCACACGCATGCATATGAAAAGAACACAAATTATATTGAGATTTTACAGACGAAAATATTTATTTCTATTGGTGAAAAACTGTATACTGAGATTACTACTAACAACAAGGGAAAGAATTTTTAACATCAAGTTGGATGGTTCAAAGTTTGTATGAGATGTAGTTGTGGTTAAGAATTGACAGTAACCATCACCAGGCAAACAAACTCTGTTCTATTTACAGCCTACCAAGTCACAAATTCTATCCTTTTTTTAACCATTTTCTCCATCCAGCTTCATCAATCAAGCAAGCCTTGGAAATGTACATGGATATTAATTCTTTTGGAAGTCTTTTGACCAAGTTTTCTCTTGTGAAAACAACCATCGATTTTAACTTGGCCATATAAGAAAGAACTAAAGTAATCCTTCTTTTCATGTAGCATGTGGTCCTAATCACTGCTGTTTTTGTCCTGACTTTTGTTCACAGATTGATTCTCTGGAGTATCAAAAGTAATGGGTATTTCCTCCATGTTTCCATTACATGATAACATGTAGCCTTTCTGTTTGTGTTATTATTTGATTCTCTGTCTGAAGGATTTCTAATAGGAGATATCTTACATGTTTCTCCTACATGTACAGTTTTATAACTCCTATTATGAAGTGAAACATGTGTAATGGTGAATATATAATACCAAAAAACATCTGTTTTGAGATACACACACAAACACACAAACATACGCACACACATATGAAGGTGTGTCTGTCTGAATGTCTATCTATAGACACAAACACACAGATACTACACCATCTGTTTTAAATATATCATTTTACACATTTCATATCCTGTCTGGCTTTTCAAATTAAAGGTAAAAAAATTTGAAATATTTTAAACAGAAAATAGTCAAACAGCTTAGGATTTCATTTGTTGCAGTTACAAAAATATGATATTCAAGTGTGTAAAATGATATCCTTGTGGTTTCACTGGGAAACCTGACTTCTTGAGTATTGGATTATCAGTCGTGTACATTAGATTACACCCAGTGTTTCCACTTCTTCTGCTATTGGTCATTATTTTAAGAAAGAAAATCATGATTAGGATTAAGGATTGTAATCACAATGGTGGTGGTGGCAGTGATGGTGGTGGTGGTGGTGGTGGTGGTGGTGGCAGTGATGGTGGTGGTGGTGGTGGTGGTGGTGGTGGTGGTGGTGG